>NW_026929887.1:935000-1105388 GCF_032062105.1 Saccostrea cuccullata
TTTTGGTCTGATTTCAATATAACTTGGCACACAAGTAGACTACACTAAGATACATAATTCTCTGCATCGGTTTTTTGCTTTCGATGAACGGTGTTGCCATGGCATGGACATTCAAAACCACAACAAACAACATAATAATCATACATTGAATCAAAAGGAAAAAATGCAAGTTTGGAAGAGACATTTAGACAACAATTTATGCAACTTGAAATAAAAAGCATAAAATCTGCAAACACGTTTTGAAATTATATCATTTGAATGGAACAAAACAACCTAGACGTCTTTGATTTGCAGGTCCTAAAGATGCAATTGATGCTTACGAGAAAACCCTCGAACGCTTACTAAAAATAGAAATTTCTATGAAATTCTATCAAAATGCTACTCCTCCTACAGTTTTGATCTGATTTTAATATAACTTGGCACACAAGTAGACTGTACTAAGATACATAATTCTGTGCATCAGTTTTTAATTTGATGAGTGGCAAGGATCATTTTTCTACTTATTGCTGTTTTAAAGTTTCAAGTCCCAACTGCTACTTTTCTCTTCCTTTGTTTTAAGTATAAACCAGTCATGTGCCAGTAGAGCTACAGTCTCGACAGAGACTTCTGGATCATCAAGTAAGCATAGATTTGATTTAGCCTATTTGAATGGACTAGCTAGATGTAAAGGTATACTACAAGACACAGCAATATACTTGATATGCTATCCGCCAAAATCGCTAAATAGGATACACGGCCAATGGGGTACATGTACGTTTACATTATTTTGGTGCCTGAACATATTACACTTAAATTATTTAGAGTCGATCCTTAACTATGTACTGAAGTAAAAATGTACTATACCATCAACAAATGGGAAAAGGTCGTCATTGTCTTTCATTTCCTTTTCTACACCCGTGGCAACTAAGTCCAGAACATTATTGAGAGATACCTAGTATAAACGAAATTAGGAAATAGGTACATGTATCAAATTCTGCAATCACGTGTAGTTATTTATTTTTTTTTTTACTTCGAAACAATTTTAATATGTTTGAGTTGTGTGAATATTTTCATTGAATGTTATGACAAATACTTTCTAATAGTGTTCACACTATTTTGGTTATAATTGTTCTTAAAGCTGAACACTACTCGTAAATAAGCATAGTCCGCCATATTTCTCGTTCTACAACGCTCTCCCTACAACTCGTATATAAGGAGCAGATCGCTAGTCAGTTCAATGTATTTTACTATAGAGATCCGACGAGTGCAGACGTACATCTTACAAAGCGTGCTACTCAATATCGATGAAATTATAAAATTTTACGTATTTTTTCCAAAACAGGACAAAAGTATCATGGAAAATACAGGTCAATACATTATTTACAAACAGAAAATGCACATAAAAACAAGAAATAAAGGCAAAAAATCTAAGACCACGATAGGAGTACTACATGTCGACCACGAGTTTCGAGTGTGCAATCGGGTGTAACAAAAGCGAACGGTTTATATACCCGTCTGGCAGTGCCTATTTATGAGAAGTGTTCAGCTTTAAAATACAAAAGTAGGAGGTAGTATTTTTGTCAATTAGTCTGGTCCTGATTTTTAAAAAGAAGGCTGGAAATAACTTCTAACGGCAAATAATTATTATTTGGACCAGCATAGTTTTTTAACCTAATTCGAGTATGCTGAATCCGGAAAAATATGCTGGCCTTCATGAAAATGACGTTAAAGAGGTCAAAATGGCGATTCAAAATGGCGGAAATCCAATTTTTCTAATTTTCTCTTAATGTCGTTCAAAATGGAGAAGTAATGAGTGAATGTCTTACTGAGTGTAATAAAACTATTAAAAATATAATAAAATGCTAACATTATTAGTTTAACTCTGAAAATTTAGCCGTTTTTACACTTAATTCGAATTTTCTCTGATTTGAAAATTTGTCTATTGTTTTTATTTGTTATTGTTTCTTTCTTCTTTGTTCAGGATTTTACATTTGCAAATATTCATACACTGCAGATTTGTATTTTTTTCTCTACATCTCACTATTCTACAATTGAATGATGGTGCAGCTGTAAGTTAAAAATCAAAACGGCGATTCAAAATAGCGGATATTCCTTTTTTTTCAAATTATTTTTTAATTTCGTTTACATAGGAGAAAAGATTTTTTGTGAATATCTTATTGAGCGATGTACAAGTATGTAAAATTCCAATAGAACACTAGTATGATCACTTTAAATCGGAACATTTAGTCGTTTAAGTTTGAAATGTTTTTTTTTAGCTCAAAATGACAATTCGAATGACGTTTTATACACTCGATTTCGTAAAATACCCAAACTGCTTAATTCTAATTTGTTTTGCAGAAAATAAATAACAGGTTTTTCTTTATTCATGAATTAATGTTCACATATATATGTAATGAAAGTTAATGGATATTTTCATTAATGACTTAGGATTTTTATAAAACGGATTTTTGTTTAATTACTTCTATTATTAAGATAAATTTTTGACGACAATTCCGAAGACATTTCACCTATTATTCGTCATACATGCATCATGCTTCTTCATATAAAAAGTTAATAATATCAGACAATAATTGCTGTTTTGAGGACAATATGAAAATTAAGCTACCCCAAGAGCAGTATTCACCGAGCATTAAGGCGAGTGAACATTGTAGTTCGAGGGTTGCTAAATCATATCAGTTGTTGGAAATTATTGATCTTATTTTAGTCCAGTGTAGAAAAAAAATGTTTATGTTCATGTGGAAGATCTAGTGCAACATAACTTAGTATGATTTTTAATTAGAGGGCTATTAATTGTTACATCATATAAATCTGAATATATTATAATATCCAAACATAAACATATTTATTAAGAATTATCAGTATAATATACGTAAACCATAATTTTTTTCGATTGTCCAGCTCTGATTCTGTGTCCCTACATTTGCATTTTGTTATTCTCAGTCAAAAATTCAACTGCATTCTCAAATATTTCATAGTGTGAACGGTTCTCCTCCACCAATTTTGTATTGAACAGTGTATATAAATTTTAAAATTTTGAAATTTACAAAATCTGAAAGAAGAAAATGTTTGTGTTCAATCCTCCCTTGATTCTTGATACAACTTTACACTATCCTAACGAAGAAGTGTGGATCAAGTTGCCTTGTAAAGTTCTTGGAGTGTTCAAGAAAATTTTGTTGTCAAGAGAAGTGTTGACTAGATCGAAGTCAAGAATGGCTTAGGCCTATTGGTACGAAAGCTTGTAAGTAATAGGAATCACGAGAAATCCGCAGGCGCTATTAAATTGCATAATTTTACAACTTTTCTCACCAAAATATGCACACAATGTGATTCCAGATGATGAAGTTTGAGAATTTTCTTGCTAATAGAATGACCTTTCTTCCCTAAAAGAAAACAAATCTATACGCGGTTACGAAATACAGAGCTACATGTCTTGAATATCAGAGATTTTTTTTATACCCCCCCCCCCGATTGAAAAGCGGGAGTGTATAGAGTAGTCGGTATGTCCGTCCGTCCGTCTTTTACGCTTTGGGGTACTCGTCTCTTATCCGCAACTCGTCTCATACATGTACCACTGAATGAAATTTGATAAACTTTCACAGAATCTTTATTACCTATTGCCATTGTGCACCTCCTCTTTTACTTTTTGATCCAACAAATATTTTGGGTTTCACATAGCAAAACATGGACACTGTGTATTCATATGGGTGACGGGGGTATCATTTAATGAGCTAATTGCTCACAGTACCTCTTCTTCATTTTGCATAAGGTTTTGGAAAACAAAATAGACTTTTAACTTTTGAACATATATGTATTGTTCCTTGAGTGTTGATTAATTGTATATTGTTTAACGCCGAGTCGGCTATTTTTCAGCCATGTTTCGGCGGACTATCAGTTTAAATAATCGGGTTTTGGAGGATTTTGGTTTCTCTGGTGGCCCCCTGTGAGCTTACTCTTTTTCGAACTCCAGAGAAAAGATCTTTTACGTGCCAAGTGGGTTGTCATCCTTGACACAGGGCACCGTTTTACTTGAGTGTTGAAAATACTAAAATTCCGAAGACAGAGTGAAACATATAAAATGAAGCTGGAATAGAAGATGTTAGGGGATAATACTAAGTTCTTATAAGTGCTAAAAATTCGATGAAATTGGAAAAAAAATTCCTCAGTTATATTTGATGGTGTGCTGAGGGATGTTGAGGTAGAAATGCGAGTTGATAAAGACTGGATTCAGGAGTGATTTTAGGTGGACGGGGACTCAAAGGCTTTGGAACACGGTCAAATACGAGGGGGGAAATTTGGAAACTCTTAAGTCGAGTTTGTTTCAACTATTTCCAGAAAAAAATGAATCTTTTCTGATTTTTTTTGTTTGTTCATATTTAATGTTATAATCAATATACTATAATTATATATAAAAAACAAACTGTAATTTATTTTCAAATTTAAGCAGTTTAGTATCTTACGAAATTCGAGTGAATTTGACGTCATTTTGAGTTTTTAGCTAATTAACACATTTAAATTTAAACGACTAAATTTTCCGTTTTAAAGTGTTCATATTAGTGTTCTATAAGAATTTTACATTGATTAATTGTACTCGCTCAGTAAGATATTCACAAATCATTTCTCCTATGTAAACGACATTAAGAAATAATTTGGAAAAAAAGGAATATCCGCCATTTTGAATCGCCAATTTGACTTTTAACTTACAGCTGCACCATCATTCAATTGTAGAATAGTGAGATGTAGAGGAAAAAATACAAATTTGCAGTGTATGGATATTTGCAAATGTAAAATCCTGAACAAAGAAGAATAAAGAAACAATAGACAAATAAATCAGAAAAAAATCGAATTAAGTGTAAAAACGACTAAATTTTCTGAGTTATACTAATAATGTTAGCATTCTATTATCATTTTTATACTTGTATTACATTCAGTAAGATATTCACACATTATTTCTCCTTTTTTAACGATATTGAGAGAAAACTAGAAAAATTGTATGTCCGCCATTTTGAATCACCATTTTGACCTCTTTAACGCCATTTTCATGAAGGCCAGCATATTTTTTCGGATTCAGCATCCTCGAATTAAGCTAAGAAACTATGCTGGACCAAATAATAATTATTTGCCGTTAGAAGTATTTTTTTCTATAAATCGTACCAGACTAAATCATCTAGAAATGCTCGAAACTTACCACGGAAAGTCTTAATTCAAAGTCGTGTTTTAAATGGTCCTGTATCATGGCTACAGCGCGTTTTTCATACTCCATAGCCTCGGTAATTGAAAATGTTTCGTCGTTGGCTACTTTAATTTCCCATATATCTGTCAATCTGTCTATAATGATAGAAAAGATCAATAACAATTAATGCATTATTTCCTCTAAATCTAAAAAAGTATGTATTTTATTTCATAACGTTAAGTGCGAAGAATAAGTTAACCTAGGGATTGTAATTTAGTATAAATTTTCAATAGTGAGCCTATATTAATACGTCTGTGTCAATTTCCGCTACCCTTTATAATTTATACCAAACAAATAAAAGACACGGCATATATGTCGGTTTTCTGTCTACGTGGGCAGTGCAAACATGTGTGCAGAAATTAGCATTAAGATAGAGAGAGAAAATTACATTCTCATGGATACTACAGTAACTGAAGAAAAAAACTAATAATCCTACCGAAAGATCAAAAGATTTTTTTCCTTTACAGAATAGCAAATGAATGAATTTTTTAACGCCTTATGTCTAAAAACACTATTATTGAGTTGATACTTTGGATACACGTCTCTCCGGTAAATCCGACAGTACATATGCACTCGGAGGTCCATGTGTCTCCGGAAACTGTTACTTTACACTCCCCATCATGCTGACAGTAGTCCAAACATACCGAATCTTCATTACAACTATCTCCGGAACAAGATTTACCCAACACTCGCCGACCTGAAAAGGAAAGTTTTAAGCTCAGCTTTCACAATTTTTTATCAGTGCAATTCTATCTTCATGCAATCTATCTGTAACGATAAAACTCGGGAACAAAATTAATGCAATTAGGTTAGGTCAATTACATGTACTCTAAACCAATGGTGCAGACGAAAATAAGTGATTTCTTTTAAGATTCTATTCTCGAAATGTTTAAATACAAACAATATTTAATTACAGTAAAATAAGTCTGAAATTTTTTGTGTGGATATAGTCAAGGTAATATAAGCACACTTTTTTGTTAGATTTAATTCTTTATTTTATTAAAAAAGATCTTTATAAAATCATGGCTTACATGTATTTCAAGAGAAGAATTATAGTTGAACATAATTACGCATCAACAAAAACTATAAAACTAATTTTTCGCATGTAATATTGTAAAAACAGGAATATAAAGATTTACACACGTTATATACTTGCCATTGTTGGATATAAATATTCTTACCTAAATCTGTAATGAAAAACACGTAAATGGTAATCCACATTACGAAGGTAAACTGAGTTATCTAGAAAAAAAGTAAGACGAAACTTTGTTTTAGGTACGAATCCTTGTTTTATAATAAGATTTTACTTAAGTTTTGTGACAGTTTTGGGTAATTTCCTCGTGCCACATATATTTTTTATTAGATTTCTATCCAAGTACAAGTCAAATAAAGCCTTGCAGCTTAACTTACTATTCACAGTCTAGTTTAACTGTGGATGGGGAAATGAAATAGATAACATCATTTCTAATTAAAAGTTATTACAATGTTATCTTTAACCATAAGCATACCGCCATTTTAACGTCCTTTGGATAGGGGGTCTTCTTTGCCCAACCTGTCTCAGACGCAGTTTTCATACAGAATAAACATTCAACGGCTCCATAGAACTGTTAGAATGTATTGAAATTTTAATTTTTAATGACCGTTTGACTACATTTATAGATCTCTTCGCAGAAAAATAGAAAATTAAGGTTTACAAGATTTTTTGTTTTCTATCCCAATAGGGAACACACAGTTTTCATTCCATTGTATTTATTTATGTATGCAATTCCGATTCGTTTTTAGCATCATTGTACCATTCTTCAATAGTTAAGTTTGTTATTCATGAGCGCTTCTTAATTCACGACTCGAATTCATGCATGCACTCTTTAGAGGCTTTCAATTACTTTTATTATTATAATATATGTCCTGGAATTTAAAAAAAAAGTTTTGAGTCACTAGGTCGGGAGAGAGCAATTAAACATTTTTTAAAAGATCTGGCTATACTACATTTATTTTTATAGTTGTAATGTTACATGATATTTGTTTACCAAATTAGAAATATGATTAACGCAACGTAGAACGTGAGCCTTGGCATACGGATAATATGCTATCATTAAAATTATAAAGATATTTAGTCTTACACTGTAGTTTATCAGTCGATTTTATTGAATAATTGTAGTTTAACACCTAGTACAGTTGAGATTACTTAATTGTACCCAACTTGTTGCGAAAGAGTATCATAATAATGTTTTGACTCGTTAGACAGTAATCAATCAGTTCTGTTCTTGTTTGTGTGTTTGATCAGCTCGGCTTCTCTTAAACCGCTGCACAGAATTTCATCAAACAGATATTTAGGACAAAGAATATGTGTACATTTGGCAGAAAATTTCCATTCCATTATTTTCCTGGGAATTCTATAGAGATAAAAGCCATACCATATGTCATATCAGCCCGAGTGGCCCCAAATCAGCCCGAGGACTGATGTGACACATGATATGGATTTTGGTATGTAGTATTCTATTTATCATACATTGTATTTTTAAAATATGGTACACATATGGTCATTGAAGTATGTTTTGTGCCTATTTATGACCTTTCGTTGAAAATCTAATAAGGCCAATTTTAGGTACCTGAAAAAAAATAAGACCGCCAATGTCAATAGGCCTTTAAAATTATTTTACATGAATATTTAAATAAAATCAAGTAAATCAACTTTTAAACTTAATACAAATGTTACTTCCGGTTTGATATGAATTTTCTGCCCGCTGGTCCCATACGTGATATGGATTTTCGGACTGGTGTCGCATATATTTGGTCCGCCTCGTTAAAAGGGGGAGGAAATAAGCATCTCCTTCAAAATTACCTGGTTTTAGAACCCCTGTCAATCATCTGAAATTAAGCCTGGGATTGGATACTTTGATTTGATTGACATTTAGTTTTCTGTCGTTGTGTATATCTTGTGTACGTTGTCTAAAGATCGTATCGACCATCGAATTAACATTCAGGCTTTTGATGCCTACCGCATCTTCCACCTAGTGCCAACGTAATAAAGAAGCAATCAAAGCGTTCTTTTTTAATTCATAAGGAATATGCCATAAATATAATCAATCTATCAAATAATTAAATAAATGATAATAAGAAAAAGCATGTCTTTATATTATAATTTTAAAAGGGGGATTTCATTTCACGATTACAATCGATAATTTTAAATTCAGTGTCAAAACATGAGTAAACGTACATTTATTCCTCCATTAATTAACAAAATAAACCGACCTGCGTTTCAAGATAGTATCAAGGAATTAAATAAAATTATTTTTTAAACAAACATGACAACATTGTAACATTGTTCAGGAGTCAAGTGAAAATTAATATTTACAAGACAAAACTGTCCGTGTTGCTTTTCTCCGAGACATGCAATATGGTGACGAAGTTACGATAAAATAACCAGTTTTATAAGAGAAATTACACTGACTATATAACATCTTGCTTTGCATTAAATATTTGAAATTATGATTCCCGAAAGAAAATAGTACGATGCAGATGATTCCTTTCCAGTTTCACCCATACCTTTCGGGGAATTATCCCCAGTCCGAACCCCTGGCCATTTTTACAGACCATGCGTCTTGGAAAAATCAAGTGGGGTTTATCTTTAGAAATATTTATTTAGACTATATATTATTTCTATTTCAACTGTTTATTCTCAAAACATTGTTTCTATGTTTAATTGTTATTTACCGAGAGACTTAACTTACGATCCACTTTCTTAATTCTTTCGTTTTGCGTACATGACGTCTAATATATAAATATTACATGTAGTTGAGTGTAACATTGAAAATTTTCACCCCAAGAAAACCATTGTCAATCGAGGTGTAGAATAAATATTTAATAAAAGAATGCATTTTCTAATCATTTGGATTCAAAAGGCTATGCTGCATGGCGCGGTGCAAAATGTAGAAAGTAATCCTTGTGTGAATCGCAGTTGTAGCATATTCAAAACAGTATTTAACTTCTTGAACAATTTTTCAATTTTTATTCACCATGCACTTTCATCACGTCGTTCTTATCCGGCAAATCATGACGGTTTCCTTTCGTATCTTACACACTCCAAGGATGGGGATTACCTATTGTAAACTATTTTTATTTAACCCTAATTAAATTATCAATAATCTGATGCGAAATGGTAATGTAATCGAAACATGATAACAATGATGAAAACTTAATTTAAAATTTTTAAAATATTTTACTCATGATTTTATACGTGCTATCATTTAAGAATTATTTTATTAAACTAATAAAAAAATGACATCTCATTTCCCCATGTGCACTTTCTAACACAACTACAAATGGATCGGCCGCTGCTGCGGTCGATAACAAATCATCGTCGCAGTTTTGTCATTAGCTATTCATAGCAGAGGCTTGAAATTTTATTGCACTCTTTGTTGAGGCATGCCATATGGTGGGATTAATTTTGATATGAATCTGATGTCAACTTCATATTTTTCTCTGCCTGTAATTGAACTTGTGTATATTAACATGATAGTGCTTATTTACATCAGAGCGGGGGTATTACTACTGAGCATTGGCTCACAGATTTCTTGTTATTATTATTATTCATCTTACAATATTTCTTCATTTAATCTAAAAATAATCTTGCTTTACTTTGAAATTGAATACTTTATTAAAACAAAGAAATACATTTTTCACCTTTTGGTGTACCCTTTCATTTGCTAGTGCCAGGGATATAAATCTCTGAATACATGTACGGGACATGTCTTTGAATCTTCTTTTCATAAGGATCCCATGCACAACGCTACACTCTGGAATTATTTCTTTATAGTGAACCACACTTCGTTACTTTTTTGAACTTGTCGATGCTGAGAGCAGCACATCTAAAAATAATGGATTCAGTTCCACCATTTCTCCTACAACACATGTCCAGTCAAAAGTAAATGCAAAATAGCCAGTGTCATTTATGTAGCTCATTCGTCTCTGTGTAGAGTATTTCGAGTCGTCCTATTTGGGATATAAATATTTTCCAAATGTTTTGCCCGATATTTTGAATACTGTTTATTTTTGGCCAGTATATTTGAGGGTTTGCCATTAAAATAAGGATACTATTAGGTCCGTAGCATCACTATGATTGATGGGACTAGTGTCAAATTTATGAGCTTTCAGATTCAGGCATATCAAATTCTTGGGTCTTCTCTGCTTCTAGGCTTTAAAAGTAAATATATACATTTGTGGTATCTTTCCATTATATAAACATATAGAGCG
The DNA here is from genome assembly GCF_032062105.1 of Saccostrea cuccullata. Lineage (NCBI taxonomy): Eukaryota > Metazoa > Mollusca > Bivalvia > Ostreida > Ostreidae > Saccostrea > Saccostrea cuccullata. The sequence goes on from NW_026929887.1 coordinate 945,484, forward strand.
AAAATATCTTCAATTCTGTATGAAGTTTGTCAGAGGTCAATACTTGGCCGAATCACACGGCGCAATAATATCTACCCTTACTTTTAAATATAAAATGACTTGTTTTACAATAGTCTTCATGTGTAATAAAAATGAACAAAATAAACAAGCGAAATAATTGTTTTATTTACAACGTAAACATGTACTTCATACATTTTTTGGCGATCGATTTAACCTGTGTACATAGAGAATATACCAGTAGAAACTATCCTTTGTTTACAAGTTGTATGTCACTTTTGTAAGCTGCACAGTCTCTAACTTTTATCCTCATTTTTGTTAGACTCTATGTTAAATCTTCATGATATAGGCTGAAACTATATTTTTTCAATAAATTCTACTCACGATAAATGTGTAAATCTATTTGAAAATATCAAAGCATTGCAATCACGCCACAAACAGCTGAGAAACACCTCGATCGACATAACAATGTAAATTGTCGCCAGTGTCTCCGTGTCTACATAATAAACATGCTTTAAGTTACTAAAATCGTAGAATAAATGCTTTTGATCAAATTTAATACTTAATTGCATATTAACTGGCTCGGTCAAGTACCTCAATCCATCGGATTCATAAATTCCTTTCAAGCGTCCGAAATTCCTTCAACTTTTTATCGTCAATCCTCGGACATGTTTCTTGTGTCTTTTCAACATTATTTATAAATTTTTACAAATAAAAATATTCCGAGACAAGAATATGTTAACTATTACTGATCACAAGTAGCCTTTAACAAAATATTCCCTTCCAAAATAGAATTCTTAGCCTTACGAATTCAAAGCGTAACCGCCTTTCAAGCCGATTTACACCTTGCGTACTTTTGACGGAAATCTACGGCGACCGGTTAGTGCAATATTTAAATCCGAATATATCTAATTTAATATCTAATTGTCCATCTCAAATGTATATATTAGTAATAAATAGCAAGTTTATAAACTTCAATGGGAATTGAAGTGGGTCGGTACGTGATCAAATCTTCTGAGAAGGCCTTCAGCCTTCACAGGATTTGATCACGTGACCGACGCACTTCAATTCCCATTGAAGTTTATAAACTTGCTTTTTTTATTTCTTAAATAAAGTACATGTAACTAACATAGTTATTATGAACAATTATGCCTCTTTCAAAATTACGAATTTTTAGTCCCTAGGAACGGAGGTTCCGGTGTTACGGCGTGTTATATAGTGAAAACGCAAATTTAGTCTTTTAAAATCTTCGTTTCTGTTCCTGGGTATATAAATTAACAATCAAAGTACATAGGTATAATGAGCAAGAATGCCTCTTCCAAAATTGTGAATTTCAATAGCCCCAGGGTCATGAGTTCTGGCGTTAGGGCGGAGTTCTATTGATTGTACCATAGTTAGGTGTGATTTCTTTTGTTAAAAGTGTGGGTTTTCTGTACATAACCCACACTTTTCTATTACTCCGCCCATCGAGTCGGAACAAAAGAACTATTTATAAAACGTTTTAAATGAAACAATCATACGGGCTTGTTATACCAAATTTAGGAGAGTAAAAAGGAGTAAAAAATTTTCAATTGTATGCAGTATTTTCTAATAAATAACAGTTTAAAACGGTTATTAATACTTTAACTTTAGTTAAAAGTGAAGAAAAAAAACCCTTCAGAAATCGCTTGATTTTTTAAACTTTTTAAAATTGACCAGGGTGACATTTTTAGATTCCAATATATCGTTCTTTTGATAACCAGCAAAGGAAACACGGAACATACTTGACGTAAAAACAAGTGTACATTGTACTAGCCGATCAAAGATCTAATTTTCATTAAATTGAAATATACATAACCTCTAACAAACATTTCAATCTACGTACCACTGTACACGGCAAAGTTTGTATCAGGTTTACAAAAATTTAAGTTAAACCAAGTTGATAATAAATTAAAATTACTAGTATGTAATTTTGACGATTGAAAACGAGAAAATTATCATATCAATTTAACATATATATTGAAACCAAACTCTCTATTTTTTTTTAATTACATAAATCAAACTTTTTAAACAGGTCTAAATATGTTTAATTTTTATCTTTCGTGGCCCAGTGGTTCTGTTCCTAAGGAGGAATCCCACTGTATATAAATTAACAATCAAAGTACTGCTCAATGATAGGTATAGGGCAAAATTTGTAGCAAAATTTGAAAAGTATGTATACAAATCACTTACCCTATATTCCATTGACGTTCGTAAAATCATATAAAATTGTGAAACCAAACACTTAATGTTTCAATACGCCGAACCAGTCATGAGACCGACTCCTAAGCTGATTTACATATGAATGATTAAACAGTGAAAATGCATATCACATCTTTGAAAATCTTTTTCTCTGTATCTACCATAACCAACAGTATGATATGGGGTAACTACTACTTAAACAGTGAAAATGCATAACATCTTTGAAAATCTTTTTCTCTGCTCCTGGCTTTTATGCAGTTGAACTATTCATATAGCTATGATGAGCTAGGACACTTTTTCCAGACTTGTGAATTTCAAGGCTCCTGGGTCGGGGTTACCATGAAAAGGGGGAGGGGGTCTACACATATACTGCAAATGCTTTGAAAATGCTCCTTGGTATTAATCAAACATTTCTGATAAGCAAGGGTGCCTTTTCCGAAATTGTGAAATGTGTGGACCTAGGGTCAGGGGTTTCATTTGAGTTAGAGGCACTACTGATTATTGCTGAATATTACTGATAAGTTGAAATGCAGGTTTTGTGACCCTACAAGTACTCTGCCTCTGGATATTAAGTAACCAAACTAAGCAAATGCTAAGTATATAGGGTTAATATGTTACGACAATAACATATAATATTGTTACCCTTTTTATGGAAAAGGTTGCCTTGGTTACTTAAAGTTGTCTTGGTTACTAAAAATTGAAATTTCTTTGAAAGACTTCTTTCAAATTGCTACTAACTCTTCTTACAGAGTAAGTCTGATTGCGATATATCTTCCCGAGAAAAAGACTTAACCAATGATCTTTTTCTAAAAATCTACGTATACTTATGTGCTACTTTCTAAGGTTTAAAGATAACATTTCACGTTTAAATGAAGAATTATTTTTTGTAAATTTACTTTTTACCTTCATGTGTTCAATGTTATCTTTAAACCTTAAATGTAACACATAACTCTTACAACATCCCCCTTCTTAACATTCAATTAAAACGTGCTTGTCCGCCACGTACAACAAATGCAACCCGATTTCTACTATGCATTAGGTTTATCAATGTCTTAATCTTAGCAAAATAAATTCTAGGGAATTTTTAACTGCTTGCTTTTTAGATAGTGAGATCAAATGTTCTCTAACTTGGCGTAGTGAAGTAGCTATATAGCCCTTGGACTTTCGGCCAAGGAACTAGTAATACGTGCTTTTGAAACACACGAGCCCGAAAAGTCGTAAAGTAGTGTATACAAATGTACTTGCATATATGCAACTCTCCTTTTCCTTTATTTTGAGAATTTCCAGCAATAGCAATGAAAATGCGTGCTTTCAGTCAGTTTGAGGAAATCAAATAGGCATCAAATCCGGAAAAGAAAGAAGAATTTTTTTCTCGGGATTTTAGTACAATACTTTTGATTAACAGCTACAAAATCTTGAAAACCCAAAATATTGTCAAAAATTTTATTAAAATGCAAATTTTTGACTTCTGTTAAGAGGGCTAAAAATCTACTTCCGGTAATGGAATGAAAATTGTTCAACAGTTAAATAACTGATTTAGCAAAGTAAAAGATGCTCTTACTTTTTTGGTACATACTTATATCCCGTATATAATTTTCACCCTAAAAAAATAATGGTGTTGCGTTTCTTTTGATTGATAGTATATGTTACAAAGTGTCAAGTTCAATGCTACCTTTCCATCTGTATAAGTATAAAGCATTAGAGCTATAGTCTCGTCAGACACTCTAGTTTTATTATCGGTCGCAGCAGCGACCAACTTATTTCTAGTTGTGTTAGAATGTGTGTTACAATGTGCACATCGGGAAACGAGACGTTATTTTTTCATTGCGTAGATGGAATAATTTTTATTGATAACAAGTCTAAAAGTTATGAATAAAAGTTTTTAAAAATATAACTTAATGCTTAATCTTAATGGTTGTTAGTACGTTTCATTGGTCTATCATTTATCATCAGATAATGAATTTATAAAAAAGTTGTTGCAAGAACTGCTCTCCAAACATGGGCATGCGTAAGATATTGAAACGAGACGTATTAAGTTTCCGGATATGAATAACTGTGCCTTAAATTTCATTTGTCTATCATTTATCATCAGATAATGAATTCATAAAAAGTTGTTGCAAGAACTGCTCCCCAAACATTGGCATGCGTAAGGTATTGAAACGAGACGTATTAAGTAGTGTTGGCAAATCGGACCATTTTTAGTAACCGGTTACTCGCTTCATCTTCCGATCGAGTACCCGGTTACTCGGATGATTTTTGGTAAAACTATCAATATCTATTATTCATCTTATTCTATACTTATCGGTAGTAGTAATGCACAAATATACTGTATAGGGACATTATATTTACAATACACACATACGATATGGTCAAAGATTTGCGATTTAAAATAAAGAAAATGAATAGGGAATTCGGCACACAAAGAAGACAAATAAATACGTCATCGTCAATCACCATTTTACACTTTCTTTTTCAGCCCCCGAAATATGTCGCAATCAAGGAGAATAATTATTTACATACTCCATAATTAATAGTTAATATGTGGAGTGTCCAGTAAATCGCTAGTTTCCGAAAAATTTAAGCTTAGGTGATTTAACAGATTTTGAATCAGCTGTTTTTTTGTTACAACCCCAAGCTTATTATTTCTGCGGCGGCATCTCGTTAAATTATCAAATGAGGTAATTATATAACTCAGGCCTTCAAAATTTGTATACCCCAAGCAATCAAAGCTATCAATTATATAAACTGTGAAAACTAATCAAAACAATTTGATTCACTACAAACATGCACTAGATCAAGTCTAACAGTACCTAAAATTAGGGAAATGTGTAAGTTAGTATACATTTATAAATTATAAATCATTAATTTTCTATGCCTTTACTATGTAGAATTAGATTAATCCGAGTAACCGAATAGCAGTTTTACTAACCGATACTCGCAACGTTCGACGGTTAACCGGTTAACCGGGTACTCGTTGCCAACACTAGTATTAAGTTTCCGGATATGAATAACTGTGCCTTAAATTTCTAGACAAATAGATAGTAAAATATTTTTAAAAGAATTGGTTTTTGTTTTGAATACACTACAGTAAAAAATGATACAATTATTTTTTATCACTTCACTTTTCTTTTGATACTGCATCGGCATTATCACGTGACAAAGATCCCTGATAGTTTTGCCAGCATTCAGACTTTTAATTTTAGATAATCTTTTGCATCTGTCTCTAAATCAGATAATATTGTGATAATGCAATCCTTTATTGCGCGCGCAATTCTTTTATATTTTGATTTTTTTGGGGAAGATTTTTTTTAAATGCTACAATAATATACTTTTGCGGCCGATTTCATGCTTTGCATCAATTTAACTTGAGTCTTATTTGTATCGTTCAGTGTGCAATAATTATTGTGCACATAACATATATTTCTATTTTATCTGTCATTTGTAATATTCTCAAAGGCATGCTACGGTTTTGCGTTTTGCGCTTAACACGTTAAATAATTCATAAAAACGAAGTCAATGCACCCAACTTCCGTAATAAAGGGACCAATCACTTTACAGCAGTCGTAATCCGGTCGGCCAGTTAAAAAAGGCAATATTCTCTCAGAATGAATCTGCCTTTGATGAACACTTTACTTCATCCTGACTACCGGTTATAACTTCAGTTATTGTACATCTTAAACATTAAAAAGTGAACCTAAAAACTTAACTGAATGTCTTGGAGAGATGTTGGGCAGTATTATAAAATTAAAAAACGAGAAAGAAACTTTATGACATTTTCGTTCTTCTTTGGAGAATCAATAATTGGCAAATCATAATGATTTTGCTCAGTCAGTCATATGAAATACCACCTTGTTCTACATGAATGGAAAAGTTTAATTTGGTTCTATAAATGAAATATTCCTTTTACATAATTTTTTTAAACAAAAGGAAAAGTGACAAATTTCCATCACATTATTTACAACTCAGAGCATCTAACCATGCCATTGAGGTTAGGCGGTCTAAGTAATTGAATTTTTAATTTTAATAATCTGTCTTTGGGTTACCTGTAAGTTACCTTTTGAAGATTTTGCTAAATTTTTCATAAACAGATACAGAGAATGCTAGGTAATTATTTTTGTTTGTTTTTGAATAAATATTCAAACATGGATTAGAATTATTATCTGCAATTATAACTTAAAATGCGAAGATACCAAAATGCTATAAATATAATTTAGGATGGAAAAATTGACTTAAAAATGAGCTTATTAGCCTAATAGATATTTTTTTTATAAAAAAAATCTTGAATATGTTGCTTAATACTGTTTAGATAATAAAATCTATAAACGACGACGTATAAAGAATTATTTTTGATATTTTTCATATTCTCTTCACGACAAATACCCATGAAAATGATATTTCGGGTCTCCCAGTGCAAAACATGGACATTGCCATTATGACTAAATGGGAGGCAGGGGTTTCATTTGGAGAGCTCATTGCTCACAGTACCTCTATTTTCTCTTGTCATCTCGGAGATCTGCAAAAAAAGAAAAATGTTATCCTTTTTGAATGAAAATATTACAGGACATTTATAAACATATATGTACCATTAAAGTTGAAGTAAACTCTTAATTGTGACCACCAATTCCATATCAGGATTTGAAAGTACCTTTTGCACGCGATGCAGTTACTGAATGGCGTATATCACTAAACACCCAATGGCCCTTTCTTTCCTTTTCTTTCACTAAGAAAATAAACTCATCAAAAAAAGATTGTATTGATTGTATATCGTATCAAGGACCTTCTCAAGAATTTTTCACTCATATGGAGACGCCACGACTTGCTGAAGGAGAGCTGCAAATTTCATTTTTGTCCTATACTCGGCAGTCAGGGCCATTGAGCAGGGATGGATCTTTTTCGTGCCAGCAACTACTGCGACACGGGACCTCGGTTTAAACGGTCTCATCCGAAGGATCGGTCTCCACGTCCCACAGTGGGATTTGAACCCGCGATGTAAGGATCAACTCCTTACTTCGCGACTCTAGAGCAGACGCTCTAACCACTGCGCCACGCAGGCGACTCCTTTAAAAGACAAATTATTTTAAACTGATATTGATGTAACTCTACTTTTAAATTTCATAAAAAGGATGTTAAATTTTTTTACCATGTTGTTTTCCAAATCCAAAAGAGATGAAGTGACATCTTCCAATACAACTTCCTTCCAGTCATCTGAAGCCTCATGATTGTGCTTCTCTGGCTCAATTGGTAGCAAGACTACAAAATGGTTTAGTTGCCACTTATTCTCTGGTATGGCATTATTGCAAATTACTTCATAATATGTAGACTGGATGAAGCTGTTTTTCATTCGAAAAAGGAAGAAATGATCCATATAGGTCTTCCCTAACAATTTTTCCTCCATATTACGGATAAACAGAGCGTACTGGTCTCCCTAAAACATTGCCAAGACAAGCCATTTGCCATGCTCCAGTATACGTTTAAGATTTTCGGACAGAAAAAGACTTCTTTTTCAAGGATTCTTTGTACTGATATTAAAAGAATGCGGGAAACATTGACAATATATGAGCATCATTTGGTGGTTTGCTCCTGTTATTTCATAGACAGTAAATTTATGATTATGTCAGATTTCACATCATCCCTTTCTGGCCTCCACTCATTGTATTGCATCCATCAAAACCCATGAATCTCATATCCTGAACACTGAACCCCTTTGCCATAATGAAGTTTGTGATAGCATTGAACAAATCCTCTGCTCGTGCACGCTCCACATTAATAAGGCCCAAGTAATGATCACCTACTACTCCTCTAGATCTGAGCTCCCTTCTACAAAACACTGAAAACTGCGTTCTGTTCGCTTGATCTGTGCTTTCATAAGCTAAAAGAGAGAATTTCTTTCCTCGAAGAGACTACATATAGTAGTGTTTTTTAATTTATCACTCGACTCATACAATTTTACATATCAGTCTCACTTTTTGAGGCTAGGTAGTAGCATTTGGATCTGTAGTATCCAAGTGCCTCTGCAAATCTTCAACTCCCAATGATGCTACAAATCTAACTAAACTTTTAAAGTCCACTTTTTCTGTACTGTAAGATGAAATAAAGACAACAAAACAGTTTTTTTTTTATACTCCTCTGTTTACTTCATGTTTGATTTATTTTGATTTTTAAATTTTGTCGAATATCAATTTTACTGTTAAATTTTGCATAACATTGAGCTGCCGTAAGATGTTTTTTTACTGTTATTATGCTTTTCAAGTTGCCTTATAGGATGATCACTTAATCTTACGCCTTTTCCGGAATATAGTCCAATCCACACTTTTCAAAAGTTATGTCCCTTGGCCGCCATCTTAGGGGATAAACCCATACATTCCACACAGTAGCCTTTGTAGTTTTCGTCATTCGACTTTAAAAAAGCCCTGTCTTTTGTGTACTGATTGTCCCAAGATGGGGCTACCCACATATTGAACGAAAAAAATTGAACACAAATGGATTTATCACAGTACGCCCAAATATTTGGTAGCATAAAGAGGAGAAATGAGTTTCTTTCCCTTTTGACCTTTTGGTTGACCCCGCAAAGGGAAACAACTTTTGCAAAGTGTGGATTTGACTATTCTTCATCGCTATTCAGCCTGGATAACACACAAAACTTACACACGTACCCCCTTTTTTGTAACATAATAGTACAACCAAGAATAACGTTCCTCATTGCTAGCGCTCTCGAGCGCTAGCAACTACGTTAGTCCGAATTTCTTGAATACGCATGCTCGGCCGCCATGGTGGTGCATTCTGGGAAAACTGTGAAAACTACTATACAGAGAGACCGTACGATTACAGTTTCGTTGTATCATGTTGTAGCCTGAAATAACTTTATTTATTGTGTAGCTAACACTTTAAAGATAACTTCATATTTATAATATTTCAAATTCTGGCGGGGTTTTTTTGCTTACGGAAAAGCCCGAGTCATTATCTGATTGTTCTAAACAATGACAAGGGACTTTTTTAACATCTAAGCATAACCAAAGATAGATTCTAATTTCTGATTGGTCAATTCAGCCAATCTTACAAATTCCAGAAACAGAAGCAAGAATTTACATTAAAAATATAACGAATAAATCCACTATTTGTGTTTAAAAAATTCTGATGTATGGCTTTAAACCTAACATATCTTGACAAAGATGACCCACAAGACCAAGCTACTTCACATGCGTTCCAAACTCTCTGGACTCTACACAACTTACACTTTGAGTTATTTTCTATATTCCTTTCAACTCCCGTGTATTTTCTTTGCTAAATTGCCCAGAAATTCTCTTCTTTAAATCAGTTCATACATGCAATGTCTCAATCGGCATCTTCTTCATATTATATAGACCCCCCTCTCCTATAAAGGTCATATACGTTCCGTTGCGCCAAAACTCCCATAGGTCCCCCCCCTTGTTTCTTTACCTATGTGTCTATAAAATACGCTTTACAAAACAATAATAACTTTATCACTCTCCAGCCTCGATAAAAATTAAAGAATTCAGCAAAATAAATCACTTGATCACGGATCTTCCTTTCTGTGTTTGAAAATTGCTACGGCGCTAGCTCACCTATCTTTTTAATAGATAAACTTGTACTTCCTTACACAGGTCGAGGAAACTACCTTATATGGATATTGTTGCGATTGCGCATAGAGGTGGGCAAACAAACAATGGTCCAATCCAGTGAATGAGCCGAAAAGCATGATGGTCGACTACATGTTTATTTTTACTACAAACACGTGAGTCAGGAAAATTTAGGACGCGATTTCAAACGACTGCAGGAAAGTCAACTAACAAGTTTTTTGAATTGTGTTCTGAAAAACACGAAGATTGGGTGCTAATTAAGATTCCCCATGCTCACATTAACAAACAAAGTAAGTTTTCCTTGTTAAATAGTACTTTGAAATACCGCTTAAAAAGTCTTAACAAGTAAATAAGACTCTCGTTTTTTAACTCGATATTCGTTAATTTGCCATGTTACTGGTTAAATTTATTTAGTTTTTGCTCAGTTATTTGTTACTAAAGATTAAAAGTTGCATTTTATAAACAAAAAAAAAAAGAATTCTTAAGTTGCATTTTTTTTATTTACCTGTTATATAAACCCTCATGCACATTGATCATAGAACGTAAGTAGCATATATTTCGAAGTTGTATACGTTGGAAACATTGACAATACTTGAGTACACCTCAGAGTTGATTGTTTTAGGACCAAGGAATAGTCACGTGAAATTGACTTTTCACCGACAACACAGCATGGGGAAAGCTGTCAACAAACGGACTTGTACAATGGAGTGGAGAAAACCCTAATTTTTATCATTGTAAATCATTTGTAAATAAATGTGAGCATGGAATTAGTAGATAATGATGTTCATATTGCATTAAGTGTGTAAAATGCTTGGAAAATGCATCACGTTTTTCCGAGAGCGATTTAAAAAAAAAATGTCCTTTTAGAAACACACGTGTAGTATTTTTGTAGTAGACCATAATGCAACTCATTGAGCTGATTGGTCGATTTGTCAGTCACGTTGGTTCCTCACTTAACATGTAAATTTATTCCGAAGGCACAGGAACAGTCGATAATGGCGATTCCTCTAGTTGTTCCGATTCCTCTGGCTCTGATTCAAACATTCACCCACCCTGACTGATACATTCTATTTCTAACCCACTCTAACTGGTACATTCTGTTTCTAACCCACTCTGACTTGTATATTCTGTTTCTAAAACATTAGCTTGGCAATGGGAGTTAAATTTCCACGGGTAATTTTTCTGTATTGTTGCTGTGGTGTGTTGAGAAATTTCGGACTTCATCATCGCAAGGCGGGCCATCACATGGTAATAAAAACTTTTTCTTAAAACCAAATGTTTCGAGTTTCTGATGTTTTTGAAAGGTCCCTTTTTAAAATTCTTTTCGCATAATACTTAGAATTGTGTGACATTATGCTATAAAATAACTTGCCATGCTTCCACTTTCTTCAATCGAGCGATTCGTCTAATTAACAGTGTCCGTCAACATATTTTTTTTTCAATTTATTCGAATACATGTCCGGTCCATCCGTCCGTCTGTCCGTCTAAAGTAAACATTAATAATTAGTTACAATTTTGTCAAAGATTTTATAACTTGGCATATAAGTAGATTACACTAAGATACATAATTCTGTGTAATTTTGATTTCACAAATTTTACTAAAAATAGAAATTTCTGTGAAATTCTTTCCGGATATTAACTCCTCCTACAGTTTTGGTCTGACTTCAATATAACTTGGCACACAAGTAGACTACACTAAGATACATAATTCTGTGTATCGGTTTTTGATTTCAACGAACGATGTTGGCGTTGTTACTAAAAATAGAAATTTCTGTGAAATTCTTTCAAAATGCTACTCCTCCTACAGTTTTGGTATGATTTCAATATAACTTGGCAAACAAATAGACTACACTAAGTTACATAATTCTATGTATCGGTTTTTGATTTCGAAAGAAGATGTTGGTGTTGTTACTAAAAATAGAAATTTCTGTGAAATTCTTTCCAAATGCTACTCCTCCTACAGTTTTGGTCTGACTTCAATATAACTTGGCACACAAGTAGACTACACTAAGATACATAATTCTGTGTGTCGGTTTTTGATTTCAACGAACGGCGTTGGCATTGTTACTAAAAATAGAAATTTCTGTGAAATTCTTTCCAAATGCTACTCCTCCTACAAATTTAGTCTGATTTCAGTATAACTTGGCACACAAGTAGACTACACTAAGATACATAATTCTGTATATCGGTTTTTGATTTCGACGAACGGTGTTCCCTTTACCAAAAATAATTTCTGTGAAATTCTTTCAAAATGCTATTCCTCCTACAGTTTTGGTATGATTTCAATATAATTGGCACTCAAGTAGACTACACTAAGGTACATAATTCTTTATATCCGTTTTTGACTTCAATGAACATTATTACCTTGGTTAATAAAGATAGAAATTTCTGTTACTCTCAAATTCGCTACTTCAAATACAGTTTTAGTCTGATTATGATATAATGTGGCTTGCAAGTAGACTACACTAAGAACATAAAGAGACTTATTCAAGGATCATTATTCTCTTTTTTGCCTGTGCAAATTTTCAATTCCCAACTGCTTAAGTACTTTCCTCTTCCTTTGCTATAAGTACAAACCAGTAGAGCTTCAGTCTAAAACAGAGACTTCTGGGTTTTTTTTCAATTTATTCGAATACATGCATTTATTTAAAGAAACATTAATAATTAGTTAAATTTTGTCAAAGTTTGATTTTACAGTCGCTAGCAATGCTTCGTATAATATTTGTACAATCACAAATTTTATTTCGATTCGTGAAGCACATGCCGGATATTAACCATTACATAGTCCTACTCGGAGTTCCTCACACATACGTTAGATTAATCAGAAATACAACCGAGGAGCCCCGAACATGTTCTGAGTAGCCTGGTTCCCAGTCTCTGTTATGCTTCGTAAACTCCGCGACACTAGGGTTAGACAGAGGACCAGGCTAATATTCTAAACTTATTTGTATATTCTTGATTATCTCCCCCTTGAAAAGAGATTTGGCCCTTTATTTAAACAATTTAAATTTCCCTTCATCCAAGGATGCTTTGTATCAAGTTTGGTTAACATTGGCCAAGTGGTTCTTGAGAAGTTCAAAATGTAAAAAGTTTACAGACGGACGGATGGATGAACGGACAATAGGTGATCAGAAATGCTCACTTGACTTTCAGCTCAGATGAGCTAAAAAGCTATTCATCATCTAGGTAGGTAGTTCCCTTCTCCATATATTTGACATGGAAAAAGATCAGTCAATTCATCGTCATTTTGGTACAAGTGATACTGAAGTTTTATCAACAGTTCACTTGGCTTGTGTGTAAATGTTTTGCCGAAATGCGTGATAGTTATATTTGTTTGTCTAAAATTTCTAGATCAAGTCGCCAGCTCGGCGCAGTGGTTAGAGCGTCTGCTCTTGAGTCACGAAGTAAGGAGTCAATCCTTGCGTCGTGGGTTTCAATCCCACTGTGGGACGCGGAGACCGGTTCTTCGGATGAGACCGTGTAAAACCCTTCCAGACTTTCTTCCTTTTATCTTTGATGCTATGACTTGTTTTTTAGGTCATCTGAGTAAACTCAGGTGACCTATTGCTATCTGTTTTTGTCCGTCGTCGTCCGTCGTGCGGTGTGCGTCGTGCGTTAACATTTAAATATTTTCAGCTTCTTCTCTGAAACCACTGAGCCGATTTCAACCAATTTTGGCGTATAGCATCTATGGGTGAAGGGGAACAAAAATGTGAATTTCGTGGTCCCTGCCCCCTTGGGGCCTGGGGGTGGGGCAAAAACCACTAAAATTGGTGCAATCTTTAAAAATTCTTCTTCTTTACTCCCAGACATCAAGCAGTCAAACTGTTGGTATGATTGTAATCAGCATTGAGTCCGCTACCAAAATTGTGAAATTCATGGCCCCAGGGTCAGGGGTTCTGGTGTTAGGGTGGGGCTCTATTGATTATATAGTGAAAATGCATTAATTCTTTGAAAATCTTCTTCTCTGCTCCTGGGTATTAAAAAAACTAATTAAGTTCATAGTTATGATGAGCAAGAGTGCCTCTACCAAAATTGTGAATTTTATGGCCCCAGGGTCAGGGGTTATGGTGTTAGGGCGGGGCTGTATTGATTATATAGTGAAAATGCATTAAATCTTTTAAAATCTTCTTCTCTGCTTCTGGGTATTAAATTTTCTAATTAAGGACATAGTTATGATGAGCAAGAGTGCCTCTACCAAAATTGTGAAATTCTGATGGCCCCAGGGTCAGGGGTTCTGGTGTTAGGGCGGGGCTCTATTGATTATATAGAGAAAATGCATTAAATCTTTGAAAATCTTCTTCTCTGTTCCTGAGTATTTAATAAACTAACTAAGTACATAGTTATGATGAGCAAGAGTGCCTCTACCAAAATTGTGAATTTTATGGCCCCAGGGTCAGGGGTTATGGTGTTAGGGCGGGGCTGTATTGATTATATAGTGAAAATGCATTAAATCTTTTAAAATCTTCTTCTCTGCTTCTGGGTATTAAATTTTCTAATTAAGGACATAGTTATGATGAGCAAGAATGCTTCTACCAAATTTGTGAATTTTATGGCCCCAGGGTCAGGGGTTATGGTGTTAGGATGTGGCTGTATAATGATTATATGGTGAAAATACATTACATCTATGAAAATCTTTTTCTCTACTCCTGGGTAATAAGCAGAATGAACTATTTACATAGTTATGATGGGATGGCCCCTTCTTCCAGAATTGTGAATTTCAAGGCCCCTGGGTCAGAGATACCAAAATGGGGAGGGGGGGGGGCTCTACTTATATACTGAAAATGAATTGTTTGAAATCTGCTCCTTGGTATTAATCAAGCATTTTTGATAAGCAAGTGTGCCTTTTCAAAAATTATGCAGTGTGTAGACCTAGGGTCAGGGGTTCATGTGTGGTATGAGCACTCCTGATTATTGCTGAATATTACTGATTAGTTGACATACTTTTTTGTTCCCCTACCCTGCTTATCCATATTAAGTAAACAAACAAAACAATTGTAAGTGTATAATTATGATTAGCAATGGTGCCTCTTTCAGAATTGTGAATGCCATAGCATCTAGCTTAAAACATGAACCAAATTCAATCATTTGAAAGTTGTTGTATGATGCTCAGGTGACCTATAAGGCCCATGGGCCTCTTGTTTAATGTTCTCAGTTCTCTTGCAGTTTCCCAGTTCTGTTTCAATGTTTCTTTATCCTCACATATTTATCACCATTTAATCGTTTTTTGGCATCACCGCTTTCTTTTTTTCGTCTCCGAAGAAAAGTTTTTTTGCTGAAAGTCTTAAGTCTTCAATGCTATGATCAAGGTCGGTTTAATATGGCAGACAGCTCCATCTGAGAGATGAATCTCTCTTTCTATGGTAAGCTTGTGTTTCTTTTTTAAATATTTGTTGCTGAGTGATACAGATTCGCGCTCAGCATTACTATTATGCTTTCTGCCATCAATAACAAACGCCAAATTATCATGGCATACGTCGTTACAGTTCTGGCATTGAAAGTAGGCCACGATAGATAAAAAATTAATGTGTTCATGAAACCAATGTGCACTCTGTGCTTCACATATACACATGTGTACTTCTCAGCAAAGTCCATAAACATTAATGTCCGTTTCACTGGAACATTCTTTGAAATGTAGAGAAATTGATTATACTACCAATGAGCATTCTGAAGAGGTGCACTGAAAACATAGATTTTTTACCCTCATTTCTTTCATAAACACTTCAAAAGATCTCTTTTTCCGTTGTAATACTTCTCTTGTTTATGTGTATCTGACTGATGGAGCCTCTCTATCTCTCTCTGGATTCCTTGTTCCACATTCCTATCATTTTTATGTCACTTGAGTCACTCAGGTGACCCATTGCTATCCGTTTTCCTCCGTCGTCTTGCGTCGTATATTAACATTTGAACACTCTTAAACCACTGAACCAATTTCAACCAAATTTGGTATACAGCATCTATGAGTGAAGGGTACAAAAATTGTAATTTCATTGTCCCCGCCCGCCCCCTCCCCTCGTGGGCCCGAGGGGTGGGGCCAAAACCCCTAAAAATAATGAGAAATTCATGGCCCCAGGGTCAGGGGTTCTAGTGCTAGGGCGGGGTTATAAAGATTATATAGTGAAAATGCATTATTTCTTTGAAAATCCTGTTCAGGAGCATTTGAAAATCCTGTTCTCTGCTCCTGGGTATCAAATAAACTAAGTGCATAGTTATGTTGAGCAATTAAGAGTGCCTCTTCCAAAATTGTGAATTTTATGGCCCCAGGGTCAGGGGTTCTGGTGTTAGGGCTGGGCTGTATTGATCATATAGTGAAAATGCATTGAATCTTCGAAGCTCTTGGGTATGAAATAAACTAAGTACATAGTTGTGATGAGCAAGACCGCCTTTTTCAAAATTGTGAATTTTATGGCCACAGGGTCAGGGGTTTTGGTGTTTTGATTGTATAGTGAAAATACATTAAATCTTTGAAAATCTTCGTCTCTGCTCCTTCGGCTCTTTTGATTACATCGTGAATATACATTTACCGTATCCTCTGAAAATCTTTTCCTTTGCTCCTTGGTATAATGCCAATGATCCAGGTTTATATATTTATGTCGAAGAAAGGTGGATCTAGCAAAATGGTTAATTTCATATCTGCGATGATTTTCTTTGATCTTTCTGTGGTGATATATCCCAGATCACATATACGATAATACTTTCCACGCCCCTTCATATATCACTGCAGGAGGCAGAAATCAGGCTAACATTTTTTTAAATTTTGACACTCTCAATGAAATTTACGTCATTAGACATGCGACAACTGTTAGATACAGGGTGTAAGAAGAGCTATGCAAATGAGACAAAAATTCGTTACTAAAGAAATACGCATGCTAACTCTCTATTCCCGTCTACATTTTGCAACCAAATGGCAAATTGTCAATATATCTTTGTTTAATACAAAGAACAGTTCATGGAAATTGATGAATTGTCATAGTACCAGTGCTATATAGTAAATTAGCAATACCTCTAGCTCTTGAAGAAAGGGGGGTATACGAAATGTTCCATTAAAATCGGACTTTCAGGCATCATCATATTTTGAAGTTCTATGGTCGATACAATGACCTTGTCAGCAAATACAATTTATCATTCAATTTGAGTCAAATGCTAACGTTTTTCATACCAACTGTTAGTCCATTATTTATATACACTGAATTGTCGACGGATTTTTCCGTTATTTCCCGATCATGACAAGGAGCAAACGGCGGGTGTGACCGGTCAGCAGGGGATGCTCACTCCTCCTTGTCACCTGATCCCACCTCTGATGATTCGGAGGTCCGTGTTTGCTCTGCTCCTGTGTTGTATTGTTTTATGGATACTGTTCGTTATCTCCATATCCGTCTTGAATATGATTAAATATTCCTTATATCTTATGTTTTAGGCAAATAAATAAAACATAAACATATTAATAAAATATGTTTCAGTTTTGCAAACTGCTTTGTGATTGGTGGAAAATAAGCATTTTTGTCGTTTTTTGTCAATAAACATACGCCCCCATCCCCGTGTCACACAAAAAGCTTTAGTATGAATTTGTGATATAACACTACATATTACCTGTAGAAAGGAATTTTTGTGACACGGGGGGGGGGGTTGGGGGGTTGGGGGGGGAGAGATGTTTTAAAAATATTTTCCTTTTCCGTTGATTTCTATAGTAAAAAACACTAATTTTACCAAAATTTAAGAGTTATTTCTTTGTTTTCCCAAATAAGTATTTTTTTATGAAAATCCATATAATTATCCATAAAAAAATCATAGAATCTGTTATCTTTTGAAAATTGACTTGGAGGTAGGCGGGTGAACAATGCTATCGTTCGCATTTCTTTTAATGATCTAACTAAAACAAGAAAAAGCACAAAACATAGCAACTTCTAAAATATTGAAAATTTCCCACTCTTCTGGAGCAGAAAACAAACATAGTTTATATCAAAGCACGAATGTTAGAAATCCGTAAAAACTGACAAAAAATAAATTGACACGGAGCATTTCTCGAAGCGGATAATGTTATCTCCTACGTATATAAATTCGCAAACCCTGTGCAAGCTGTTAAGGCAGAATATTGGAATTTTCCTCCCCGGAATCCTCCAGTTTTGGAATAATGGCACTCTCCTTTTGAAATCAATGTTTACAAAAAAGACATTGACACGGAGCAATTCTCGAATCGGATAACTTTATCTCCCATACTGGCCATAGGAATTCGCACATCCTGTTCAGGGTGTTCAGGTAGAATAGTAGAATTTTCCTCCGTCATCCTCCGGTTTTGGAATAATGGCATTTTCCTTCTCCACGTCGTCACACTGTTTTAGGGATTTTTGGGGTGGCTCCAGTGCTCGACTTAATTAAAGGAGTTGATACGTTTATTGCCTTTTGTAGGTTCTAACTGCGGAACTACGGTGCCCCGTTCTCTCTAGGATCTGTTGCTCTTCAAAAACTATCAATAAGTATTGAAATTATTAAACATATATTTCATGAAATACATTTTGACTCTATATTTTTTGTCACTTTTGGAACATAAAATGCCTGCAATTTCAATTTTTTCCCAAAAGCTAAAAAAAAGCAACTTTAGGGTCAGGTGCAAAATAATAGGGTAGGTCGGGTAGCAGGAAACAAGACAATTTTTAGCTCTACTGGTCAGAGACCAGAAGAGCTTATGCGATAGTAATGCGTCCGGCGTCCGTCCGTCTGTCTGTCTGTCCGTCTGTCTGTAAACAATTTTTCAAAATGCTACTCCTCCTACAGCTTTGGTCTAATTTCAATATAACTTGGCACACAAGTAGACTACATTAAGATACATAATTCTGTGTATCGGTTTTTAGCTCTACTGGTCAGAGACCAGAAGAGCTTATGCGATAGTAATGCGTCCGTCGTCCGTCCGTCTGTAAACAATTTTTCAAAATGCTACTCCTCCTACAGTTTTGGTCCGATTTCAATATAACCTGGCACACAAGTCTGTATCGGTTTAACAATTAGAAATTTCTGTGAAAAAATGCTACTCCTCCTACAGTTTTGGTCCAATTTCAATATAACCTGGCACACAAGTAGACTACACCAAGTTACATAATTTAGTGCATCAGTTTTTGATTTCGATGAACGGTGTTGCCGTGGTTACTAAAAATAGAAATTTCTGTGAAATTCTTTCGAAATGCTACTCCTCCTACAGTTTTGGTCCAATTTCAATATTACTTGGGACACAAGTAGACTACACTAAGATACATAATTCTGTGCATCGGTTTTTGATTTCGATGAATGGTGTTGCCGTGGTTACTAAAAATAGAAATTTCTGTGAAATTCTTTCGAAATGCTACTCCTCCCACAGTTTTGGTCCAATTTCAATATTACTTGGCACACAAGTAGACTACACTAAGATACATAATTCTGTGCATGGGTTTTTGATTTCGATTAACGGTGTTGCCGTGGTTACTAAAAATAGAAATTTCTGTTACAGTTTTGGTCCGATTACAATATAATTTGGCACACAAGTAGACTTTACTAAGATACATAATTCTGTGCATCGGTTTTTAGCTCTACTGGTCAGAGACCAGAAAAGCTTATGCAATAGTAAGGTGTCTGTCGTCCGTCCGTCTGTCTGTCTGTAAACAATTTTTCAAAATGCTACTCCTCCTACAGTTTTGGTCCGATTTTAATGTAACTTGGCACACAAGTAGACTACACTAAGACACATAATTCTATGCATCGGTTTTTGATTTCGATGAATGGTGTTGCCGTGGTTACTAAAAATAGAATTTTCTGTGAAATTCCTTTAAAACACTACTCCTTCTACAGTTTTGGTCTGATTTCAATTTAACTTGGCACACAAGTAGACTACACTAAGATACATTAAATAGTGCATCGGTTTTTGATTTTGATGAATGATGTTGCCATTAGTACTAAAAATAGAAATGTCTGTGAAATTCCTTTAAAACATCACTCCTTCTACAGTTTTGGTCTGATTGCAATGGCTTCTTTTCTTATCCTTTGTTATAAGTACAAACCAGTAGAGCTACAGTCTCGACAGAGACTTCTGGTTGATTTCGATGAATGGTGTTGCCGTGGTTACTAAAAATAGAAATTTCTGTGAAATTCTTTCAAAATGCTTCTCCTCCTAAAGTTTTGGTCTGATTTCAGTATAACTTGGCACACAAGTAGACTACACTAAGATACATGATTCTGTGTATCGGTTTTTGATTTCGATGAACGGTGTTGCCATGGTTACTAAAAATAGAAATTTCTGTGAAATTCTTTCAAAATGCTACTCCTCCTACAGTTTTGATCTGATTTCAGTATAAGTTGGCAAACAAGTAGAATACACTAAGATACATAATTCTGTGTA
This sequence comes from Saccostrea cuccullata, assembly GCF_032062105.1. Lineage (NCBI taxonomy): Eukaryota > Metazoa > Mollusca > Bivalvia > Ostreida > Ostreidae > Saccostrea > Saccostrea cuccullata. The sequence goes on from NW_026929887.1 coordinate 965,662, forward strand.
TCGGTTTTTGATTTCGATGAACGGTGTTGCCGTGGTTACTAAAAATTGAAATTTCTGTGAAATTCTTTCAAAATGCTACTCCTCCTACAGTTTTGGTCTGATTTCAATATAATTTGGCATACAAGTAGAATACACTAAGTTACATAACTCTGTATATCGGTTTTTGGTTTTTATGAACGGTGTTGCCATGGTTACTAAAAATAGAAATGTCTGTAAAATTGTTTCAAAATGCTACTCCTCCTACAGTTTTGGTCTGAATATAACTTGGCACACAAGTAGACTACACTAAGATACATAATTCTGTGCATCGGTTTTTGATTTCGATTAAGGGTGTTGCCGTGGTTACTAAAAATAGAAATTTCTGTGAATTTTTTTCAAAATGCTACTCCTCCTACAGTTTTGGTCTGATTTCAGTATAACTTGGCAAACAATTAGAATACACTAAAATACATAATTCTGTGTATCGGTTTTTGATTTCAATGAATGGTGTTGTCGTGTTACTGAAAATAGAAATATCTGTAAAATTGTTTCAAAATGCTACTCCTCCTACAGTTTTGGTCTGATTTCAATATAACTTGGCACACAAGTAGAATACTCTAAGATACATAATTCTGTGTATTGAATTTTAATTTTGATGAACGGTGTTGCCGTGGTTACTAAAAATAAAATGTCTGTAAAATTGTTTCAAAATGCTACTCTTCCTACAGTTTTGGTCTGATTTCAGTATAACTTGGCACACAAGTAGACTACACTAAGAACATAAAGAGACTTTATCAACGATCATTATTATATTTAATGCTGTTTATAAAGTTTCAAATCCCAGCTGCTTAAGTACTTTCTCTTCCTTTGCTATAAGTTCAAACCAGTAGAGCTTCAATCTCAACAGAGACTTCTGGTTTTTAACCTCAGATCAAAAGGTAAAATAGGAGGTGCACAATGACATAATGTAATAAAAATCTATAAAAGTATCATAAAATTTCATTCAGTGGTAAAAGAGGAGTTGCGGATAAGAGATAGGTACCCCAAAGCGTAACAGACGGACGGACGGTCATCCCAATTAATATAACAAGATTTCTATAACAAAAAAACATTTTCAATTAAAAGTAAATCAGAACGTTATCTACAGAACATTTTTTAGTTGATTACAATGCCTTACAAATCCATGTTAAAAGGAGACTGAAGCATTTTCAAGTGGCATGGTTTCAATTTGTTTCTGACATTTTCGGGAATCTTGATTTTGTCAATCGTGCAATGGGTATGCCGCTTCCGTATGCATTCTGGTTGGCAGTTGTAGCATTACAAGATCAAATGGTTGAATTACTACAGATGTTGGAAAATCTACACCACATCTCTTAGCTCTTTTTTCATCTTTTAGGAAATTTACTTTAAATTCATCCTCATTCTGGAAAGGTTCAGTGAAAAGTGGCACTGATGATGTTATCAAAGATCTGGTATGGGGATCATTTTTCCCTTTCTGGACCTTTTTTCCCAGATTTCTTGGTATGTTTCTCAAGCAGAACATCAAGAGACACTTTTTCAGAACACCTTTTAATTTCTTGTATATACTTTTGCAAAGATCCCCAAATTTCACTTGTCGCAATAGTGTGTTCACAGAACACTCAAAACTTATTAAAGTTATGGCATTTGTGACTACCAGTGCAAGTAAACCAATCCATTTCTTCATTTCCCTAGATACAATGTACACATTATCACTACAGTCTATATATATATATATATATTTTTTTTTTTTTATAAAAGTTTAGTGAATACGGACTTGTCTCCTGCAAGAAGACCTGCTTTTCTCCAGACATCTCTCTTAGTTCATGAGCTTTGTAGATCGTATCAGTCAGGGCATTGTATGTTTCGGAAAAGACTGAAGATACTAGTATATGATGAGTTGGCAGTTCAGTAAATTCTGCATTATACCCGAATACTTCGGCAAGCTTGTCTTCTTTTTGGTCTTTGTTTAACCGAGACCAATGAAGTGTACAGACAGATGATTATAATCATTATGCAGCCTATATTCCCCAACGTTGAACACTCCTTTCTCAAATTCTTGATACTGCATGTGGAAAATGTTTTGTAGGGACACCGACATGTTCTCCCAGGACTGTTTCTATAGTCAACTTAACGCTTCAGCACACTTTTAATTGACTCGTTGTTGTTGTTTGTATACCTATTAGGTGGATATCCAAGTCCTGCAACTGTTCTTATTGGTTTTAAAGATTTCTTTTACACTCTTCGGCTTTGAATTTCTTGAACCAACTAGAAAACTCAAGGGGTTTCTTCCAGTTTGACAAACTACAATTGCATCCCACTTTCTGCTCAAAGAACTATATGCGGTATATTGCATATGTTTGCCCCCACAAAAGTCAAATTTTGAAAACTTCCTGAAATGTGCTGAATTCAATAAATTGTACGAGAAATATAAGTTAACAGAAAATATTATAGTTCCAGAGCAGAGTATTCACAATTTCTGTTTTTATGACGTCACAAACTAGTCCGATTTTATATCCTTTTTCAGAAAGAGGACAAAATGGACAAAATTTCAACAATTTAAGCTTTAAAATTTATAGAGCGCATGTGTGTTCAGGAACAATATTGACATATTTCATTGATATTATCATTCTACACATAATATCAAAATATTTATCCTGAACACACATGCGCTCGGTGACTTTTATTTAAAATATAGACGAAATATGTACATTTTTCTGCAAAATTCATAAAAAACTGAAATTTACGTCATATTTGTGACGTCATTACGTACATATGACGTCATTACTTATGAAATTATTCAGTGCTTTGAAGTCAGCATATACTCCCCTGTTTAAGGACTTAATTAAATATTACTCCATCAAAGTTTGATTTTGGGGGGCAAATGTTGGTTAATACCGCATATAGTTCTTTATGAGAGATGAATCAAATTCAGACTCTGTTTCACAGCCAGTTAGCCCTCCAATGTGTTTGTTGATCAATTTACCAGGTTGATTAAGGTGGCAGAGGATAGTTTAGGATGAAGTACCGGTCAAAAAATAGAGAAACCTGAATGCATATTATAGGTAATTTTATAGTTAGAATATTTTATGGGTGCATTTTGAGGGAATTGGTGGCCTTGTATATTTTATGAAATATGACACAGGGCTCATTGTGTAAGTTGTACGTGTTTTATTCCTAAAAGCTTCAAATTACTCAAGGGAGTACATCATACTATTATTACATGTAGAGGAAATTTAAAATTTTTCAATGTACATTTTAAATGCAGCTCAATATTAAGTAAACCATCAGTCAAACGTTTTGATTGCAAGAAAAAAAAAAACTATCCTCTGCCACCTTCAAGAATACATCAATTTTTAGAAATATGAATTTTAGTCTGATTTCAATATGTATGTCAATTAAAAAAATACTTTGTTTCTGTTATTTAAAATCTGCACAGTTGGGTATATTCACTAAAAAGCAAGGGGGTTTACTCTTTTCCAGCATACATTTTCAAAGACTGAACCATCAGCATAACAAATCATACAGGATTTAGGCATTTCTTGCCAGAGAATGAATTATTTGTTTGAATTTGATACTTTGGGTATTGTCGCATAATTATTATCACGTTTTAATTAATTTATTAAATCTAATTAAAATGTAAGTGTATTAATTAGTGCGATATCAGTGAAATTACATAAATTTGCCATTTTTTCAACTTAACTTACTAAATGTAATTACTTTGAAAATAAAAATAAACCTAACCACATGTAGTACTGCTTTATTTTTCCAAAGTTAACCTATTCTGTTATTGATGTTTACATGAAATATACCCCCTTTCATTTTTTAATTTATGTATATTTAAATGTGACAGAATCTACATTTTTCAATGGTTTGCTATAATATGACTTTTTCTTTGAATAATAACAAAACAGAGTTTATATTGCATATTTATTGAAGTAATATCAATAAAATGTGCATTTTCATGTAATTGTTGAATTCTGCTAGGCCCATATAATCTGCCCACAATTGCCCAGGAAGGACAGAATAATCACTTTTAATATTCAGGAGAATAAAATATACGTACCTGGCTTACTCAAAACTGTTGAAAATGAATGTGAATATGAGACACTTACAAAGAATGCAGCTGGGACAAACAGATTTTTACAGTGCATTCTCATTACACTGAAGAAATGGCTGGAGGGGTAGGGTGTTGAACTGCCATTTCCTGGACACTTTTTCTTTAGCATGTGATGCAAGAGGGGTTTTGGCATATCATGATGAATATCTTGAAAATTGAAAGGGGTTTTAACTTTGCAAAGAAGTTATAGAAATATAAAACCAAGGGAAAGAGATAAAATGGAATTTCACAGAACATGAAAAAAAGGGGAGTATGTGATACATGTGAGTACATTTCACAAAGATGTGCACTTTATACTTAACTTTTTACATATAACTAATATTTGAAATAGATTAAAATTACCATTTAACACTGTTTTGATGGTATATTGATCATTTGCAGTTGTAAAAATTGCTTTTGTTTTATGTGTAACAAACAATATGGGGTTAAGGTGGTTTAGCGAGTTGGTGAGGTCTCTTATTTATTTGGCCATAACATTTTTATTTTTCAATGAATCAAGACATATTTGGTATATTTTTAATCATAATCGCATGTTCTTTTTTAATTCCGCAAGGTTTGTTACTTGCGAGACAAACTTTGAAAGTTAAAGGTGGCAGAGGATAGTTTTGGATTTAGTACCGGTCAAAAAATAGAGAAACATGAGATTTGAATGCATATTATAGGTAATTTTATAGCTAGAATATTTTATAGGTGCATTTGGAGGGAATTGGTGGCCTTGTATATTTTATTGAAATATGACACTTTAGTGTCACTACTACTGTATATTGGATATGGAGTGGAAATACGAAACTAAGCTCAAAATCACTCTTCCGGTATTTCACCAGAAAAGCCACTCTCTACCATTGGCTCATACATTCACCTCTGTCGTTGGCTCGCGTATATCACAGTGATAAACACGAGAAATAGTGCATTTATTTTAATCCATTATAATTCAATTTCTATGGTTATCTCTGATTTTTGAGATAGATATTTACTAAATTAATCCAGAACTATTATTTTAATTTGAAAAAATCCTGCAAATCTCATGTTTTATACGTTATGTCAAAAATCTTGACGTGAGCCCATTGCAGAGGTGTCTGAGAGAGGAACGAACGACAACTCTGCATGGGAGATTGCAGAAAAGCGGGGTTGGTTCATGGATGAATTGTAGCTTGAAAACGAAGTGGTTGAGCCATTATCTCTTGCTGTTCAGTGGTATGTACAAATGTTGTTCTACAATTTGTGTGGTAGCTTAGGTCATGAGCACGGGCCTGGAAGCCGTTGCGGCTGCGGCGAAATAGTGAAAATAGGCTTGATGTACATGAAATTTTGAGATTGTCCCTATGCCGTCTTTAGGGCTCATTGTGCAAGTTGTACATGTTTTATTCCTAAAAGCTTCAAATTTCTCATAGGACTACATCATACTATTATTACATGTAGAAGGAATTTAAAAATTTTCAATGCACATTTTAAAAGCACCTCAATATTAAGTAAACCATCAGTCAAACGTTTTGATTGGAAAAAAAAACTATCCTCTGCCACCTAAACGGAAATGGTATTTGTCAGGTCGTACATAAAACTTAAGTTCATTGAAGCAACCCGAATAAGGGAGAGTGAGCATTGTCAAGTCGTACATTAAATTTAAGGTTTAGAAGGTAGTAAAAACGCTATATTTTAAGAAATATTCCATCGATTAATTTGAAAATGAATAGGTTTCGTCCTTTTATAATGCCATACAAGTATGTAAAGGGTGAGAGTGGTTTATGCAAAGGTTCTCTGTAAATCTTGCCCACAAGCTGTGACGGACACACTAACACACACATACGCACATTAGCGATGTTATATCCCCTCCGCAACTAGCTGCGCGAGGGGATAATGAAATTTAATTATTGATTATTGAAAGTTCAAGGTCAATATCCCTGCGAATATCTTAAAGCTTTTAACCTGTTCTTGAAATAAATTCAATTCTAAATTTGTCTAAATTCATCTCTAATAATGATTGTAAAGATTGCTGACCACCATGTAACTTTTTAACCGCTTCTGCAATAGTTTATAGCTGACCCGATACTGTCGAGCCAGTGTTTTCCTTCGAACCCCCCATCGTGCTTTCCGCCATTTTCAACTACTTTGAGTCCGGCTTAGGGGTTTTACCATCATGAAGATAGACATTTTTTAATCCCCCATTCGAAGAAGGGAGGGCATATTGCTTTGCTGCTGTCGGTGGGTCGGTATGTCGGTTCATTTAGTTTCCGTTCACTTTCTTCACAACCGTTGCACATACTGAAATGAAATTTGGTATACAGATTTATGAGCTACATATCTGGGTCAAGTTTTGTTTTGGGTACGATCGCACCATTTTTGTCAGAGTTATGCCCCTTGGACTTAAATATCACTGACATGTGAAGAATATCTAAAACATCAGGCGAGCCCTCTGATGTTCAACTCAATTTTCTTGAAACACCTGATCAGTCGTTGGAAAGAAGTATAAATGAACAAAATAGAAATAACCCAACATAGAAATAACCCAACAGTTGTTCAAATAAAAGTTGCAGCTATGGAGCCAAAACGTCTCGAGTTTCTTAATTTTTAGTCCTATCTTTAACTGTTCTAAATAAGGATGAGGAGGTATTTCCGTACACGGACAAGTCCATTGCTATTCTTGACGCAGAAGAAAACAAACCTTACAAAGAAAGATTCGTTTTCTAAAATTTTTGGTGACACCAATAATTAATATATTACGCACAAGAACAAGCAATTGATGTTTTACGTCCTATTTGAGAATACATGTCTCATTTCGAGACGCCAGAAACAAACGAAGGTTTGGTAAGTTGTACCACAAGTCTAGTTTAACAGGGAAGAATTACATTTTAGAGTTTTTCATAATATGAAGTTTTTTTTTATTAAAAATGCTTGGAACGAATGCAACAAATTTTTTAAGTTTCCATATATGAACTGTAAAATTGAAAAATGCGACCACTGACTGTGACACGTCAAAAGATAATGATTTCTACCATACGGGAAAATTTAAAGAGGACAATAAAGTGAAATGCATAGCAATGGATTAGTTCACACTCTTCTCCTTAATTGATGTCGATTTGGATTATGTCATAAATACTGAACTTCATTTGATGATGAGGATAGATGACGTCCTCGTCAGAATTTTAATCGAAAACTCGATAAAGGACACGATAGTCTGACAACCAGAGGGTGTGTTTCTTATCGTTCTTCGTCGTTCTCGACAAATAGATTGTTCTAAAAAGGAAATTAGTACTATTTTATATGATACTATGAAAATATTTCAGTGCATCTTCAAGAAGAAAAAATTATATATTCATCAAATTTAACACTTGACATATATATATATATATGTAATTCCCTCAATTGCCGTTGGAAAAGATTTATGTGTATTCCTTTGGATGCAAAACAATTTCGACGGGTCGGAATTCACATAATAATGCACTTGCCACCAAGTTCCCAAAATAGGAAAAACACCAGAATTGCCTAGGTACAGGGAGCCGCCATTTTGGACACCCAAAGTTGAGCGGAGGAGAAAAGCTGACAGGAGTCCTAATTGGTCATTAACCGAAAATCTTTGTGGTAGAATTTATTAGTGAAATACAAGAGATATAAATGAAATGTGACTTAACAGTAAGTGTAAAAAGATATAGGACTTATAAAGGAAGACTTGAGATGAGGGGTGATATTTTACTGGACACTTTCATTCAGTGGGGATCTATACCAGTTGTGAAAAGGCCAAAATTTAAAGAAAAAACGCAACGGCACGATATATTTTTCTTGGTGGAATTTTGATGAAGAGGTGTTGAACTTTGCTTTAAAGTGACTGATTTTTTTGAAAATTGATTATATAAATAAGTGACAGTGATTGGAAATTGCATGGAAGTCTATGGGAAAACATTTGATGGTGTTTGTCCTATACAGAGGAGGTAAGAATCAGTTTATGAGGTAAGTGTAAGAAAATAATACATTTTTAGCGCCATTTGTCATTTTGATTATAAAATGGATGCATTTTTTCATAATTTAAAAGAAAAGTTAAATCTTAAAAGTGAGCGGGGCCCCCAGGGGGACACTTGTGTGTATTGGAGGGGTAGGATTTCCTCCTCTGGCTATGGGTTACAAACTTTTTACTGGCTTGAGGAGGGTAGAAAGGTGGAAAAAGCACACAGAGTAGCCCTTATGGCAGAGCGGAAACAGACACGGGGTCAGTTTCCACGTGACAATGTGGAATGCAGCCACTTGTGTGAAAATAAGCTTTGTGTGAACCCCCAGCACTTGGTGTTAAGAGTCCCACTCTGTCAACCAGGAGAGGATTCATTGCCAGTTGCAGGGGCTGCGCAGCAAGTCACACCTGCCCTGGTGCATTATAGGTATTTATATTTTACATGTTAATTTTATTTCATTTTGTTAGGGGTTTTTGAATAGCTGTGTTCATTTGTTTTGCTTAACTTTTGAGATTTTTGGTCTTTAATTGACTTTGAAAACATCATATTCTTTCTGTAGTTTACTTCTTCCTGATGCTGTTCATAAAGTTTATACAGTTTTTTTCTTTTGATTACTCTAGTATTCCTATATTTTTTTTGATTTCTGACATATATTTTTTGCTTTTCCTAAGTATTTTGAATATTTTTCAGAGACTGACTAACCCTCCCCCCTTCTGGGATGGGGGCACCCACACCAGCATCATAGAGGTTGTACATTTCTGACACATAAGGGCACCTGCTGCATTTTAGCCGCAGCCGAGTACCCAGGCCACGCCTCTCCTCGGAGTCCATGTCCCGGGTCAGTCTGCCGTCACAGCCAGGACTGGTCCGCCCATGTTCTTTAAAGGCTGTATTGAACATCTCGCTTGTCTTTCCGAGATGGACCAGTCTGTGGGAGTCTGTATCACAGTTGCTGAAACCAGTTTTGTACCTGATCACTTCCTAGCCAGTTAAGTTCATTTTCAGAAATTAGAGTTACTCCCCTTAGACTATACTTGTTTTCAGAATTGAGACAAAAGACTCATCGCAGTCTGAAGAATCTGGTTTTGTAACTTTTTTCCTGTAAAAAATGTTCAGTTTTAAGATTGTTACTATAATTTAGAGAATTAATTAATTATGAGTTAATTAAGCTTATTAATCTGACAGGTTCTTAGGTATACCCCTTATTTCAGGAAAATTGGCCTTATATGGGCCTTTTCTAATAAGTAGAAAAATTATTTACCAATTATTTTAGTTAAATTTCATCATTTATTAAATTCTAAAGAACTAGAGTCGTTACCCCATGTTTTCGGCCTGCATCAAAGCCTCAGGATTCTCTGTTTCAGGGGTCTTGGTGGCAGAAACCGGTGGCACCCAGGCCGCAGCATCATTTCCTGCTCCTCATTCACAGAGGGCGGATGTATGACCTGTTCCAGGGTTTCCCGGTCTACTCTTGTGAATGGTGCTGGTGAGTTTTCTTCTTTGTTAAGTAATTTCCCTTATTGTGAGGCGCATATTTTGGTTTAAACCCATGATTATTCCCTGTTTTGAATTTTCCCATCTTTGAAACCTGACTGAAAATTTTACTATGGATACTCTGTCTGAAGTGAAATTCACTTGTGGTATGCTTTTTCCATTGCTCTATCAGCATCATGTCAAGTTAATGTGTTATCGTGCAATAATTTATTGTCATGATAGGAATTAGCCAGCAACCCTCACTGCAAAATGTAGGTGTATTGAAGGGTGTAGTGACAGTTTTACTGCCATAGAGAAACAACAGTTCTAGATCAAATAACTTCTCATATCTTTTGATAACCTTCTCTTAATTGGCTGTCAGCTCCTTAGTGATTTCATTTTGAATTGTAAAATTAAATACATTTTAAAAACTTTTTTTTTTCAATAATTTGAGATTTTTTGGCTCTTTTTTTGAAACCGGGTACAATATACCCTGAATGTGAAAATTACATGTAATCCCTAAAATTCTCTTGAAAACATAAGAAATAACACTGTTAGTCAGTTAATTACATATTTTATTTCAATAGTCATGTAAAAAGTCAGTAGAAGATCACTTTCAATACACTTGCATATCACAGTTGCATTCATTCTGTGTAGGGGGGTTACATAAAACAGATAGTCATAATTTACATGTTTTTATATATAATTTCTTCATGTTACATATTTTAAATGTACGATATACGTTATCTAAAAATGTCAAATTGGCCACTTTTTCACTTTGTTATCCTTTTGGTTATAGTAAAAAAACACCAGAATTTCCTAGGTACAGGGGGCCGCCATTTAGGACACCCAAAGTTGAGCGTAGGAGAAAAGCAAACGGGAGTCCTGATTGGTCATTAACCGAAAATCTTTGTGGTGGAATTTAATAGTGAAATATTAGAGAGAAAAATGAAATGTGACTTAACAGAATGTGTAAAAAGATATAGGACTTATAAAGGAAGACTTGAGATGAGGGGTGATATTGTTTACTGTACACTTTCATTCAGTGCGGATCTATACCAGTTCTGAATAGGCCAAAATTTAAAGGAAAAACGCAACGGCACGATATATTTTTCTTGGTGGAATTTTGATGAAGGGGTGTTGAACTTTGCTTCGCAGTGACTGATTTTTTGAAAATTGATGATAAAGATGTGACAGTGATTAGAATTTTTATGGAAGTGTATGAGAAAACATTTGGTGGTGTTTGTCCAAAACAGTAAAGAAAAGAATCTATTTTCAATTTGATAATGGAAGTTAATATGATTTCTTTCGTTGCAAGAACAAATTATGCAGAAATCAAACTTTTTTAATATTTGGACCTAACCCGGTCAAAATTAAACTGATCCCGATCAAAATTAACACAAAATGCTAATTTACTGCCTCTTCATGTATTTACAATGAAGAAATCTATTTTATTGTCAAGTTCAATAGTGTTTTAACCCTTATAACACCTAATCAGACTAGTGTTCTTGGGGAAATGTATTTATTTCCAATGATTGTATGATTATGGTTGGGATCCGTTTAATTTTGATCGGGATTGGCCAAAATCAAAAAAAAAATTCTCTAGAATTTGGCTAGTTCGTTTCAATTTCTTTTATGAATATGATTAATGAACATGTTCTCCCCAGTTGTGACTGGATTTAAGAAGATTTTAACCACAAGTTTAAAAAATTTCACAAATTATGTGTTTTATTTTCATAAATATTTTTTTATTTAAAAAAAATTAATATCTGTACGGCTTTTCTTTACATACTTTATTAGGTATTCATGTGATGCATTCATTTACAGCAATTCTTTTTACAAGAAAGCATCTAATTTGGTTGTAAATAATTTTTTTCATTTTCTTTGAAAAATACCAAAAAATTCATATAAAATAATTAAGAGCTAATGTCGGCCTTTCAATGCTGAAACCATTGTTTAAAAAGGTTGACTCAGAGATCTATAAAATAAAAAGTTGGTGTGACATTCCACCTTAAGGACAAAATGGAACATTGACAAATGGACCAGATGCTGTTATGAGCATGGTCCTAAATCATTTTCAGAGTATTTTGCAGAAATTTCTATTTTTAGTAATCACCGAAACAATATTTATCGAAATAAAAAAAAACCACAAATAGAATTATGTATCTTAGTGAAGTCTACTTGTGTGCCAAGTCATATTGAAATCAGACTAAAACTGTAGGATGAGTAGCATTTTAAAAAGTATTTCACAGAAATTTCTATTTTTAGTTACCATGGCAACACCGTTCATAGAAATCAAAAACCGATATAAAGAATTGAAAAACTTGAAACTACACTACCTGAGGATGCTTCAATGTAAATATGACTAATCATGGCTTTGCTATTCTTCAGAAGAATTTTAAAGAATTTCTCTATATATTTCTATGTCAAAAATTTGATCAGCCATTGTGGGCCCGCCCTTCCTCCGGGATAATGATTTGAACAAACTTGAATCTACACTACCTGAGGATGCTTCCATATAAATATGATCATTCATGCCTTTGCTCTTCTTGAGAAGATTTTAAAAGAATTTTCCTATATATATCGATATGAAACTTTGACCGGCCATTGTGGCCCCATCCTACCCCCGGGGGTCATCATTTGAAGTTCAGAACAAACTTGAATCTGCGCTACCCGAGGATGTTTCCCTACAAGTTTCATCTTTCCTGGCACAGTGGTTCTTGAGAAGGTTTTTAAAACATGCCATTTTCACTATTTCTAAATTATCTCCCCTTGAATAAGGGCATTGCCCTTCATTTGAATAACGTTAATCACCTTTACCCCAGGATGCTTTGTGGCAAGTTTGGTTGAAATTGGCCCAGTGGTTCTGGAGAAGAAGTCGAAGATGTGAAAAGTTAACAGAAAGACAGACGGACGCCGGACAAAACGTAATCAGAAAAGCTCACTTGAGCTTTCAGCTCAGGTGAGCTAAAAATGAACAGAATGAATTTTGTTGACATTAACGTCTCTTTTTTTAAGTCTCCCATCTTAAATTATATGGTAACCTGTACATTTTTACAGTAATTGCTCAATTTAAACTATATGAAAATAAATACAGTTTTTGTTCTTTGAACCTTTAAATTGTGAGGATTGAAAGTGTAAAGGTGAGTCAGCGTATGTAGCGTCTCTTTCGAAATTATATTTTTTCCACCATACTGGTTCTATAATTAGAATGTGCAAGTCATTTTCAGTAAGCATTCAACAAAATTACGGTACGAATTATCAAGAGAATTTCTTTTACATTACTATATGGAAAGACTTTAACGCTATTCTGATAATTCTAAGAATGAAACATATTATCGAGAATACGAACAGTTTTCATGATCGAAAGTCCATAAAACAATAAAAAATAGAAGCAGAGCAAACACGGACCTCCAAAACATTAGTGGTGGGATCAGCTGCCATGGGGGAGTGAGCATCCCTGCCGACCGGTCACAACCGCCGTGTGCGCCTTGTCATGATCCGGAAATGACAGAAAAATTCATTGTCAATTCAGTGTATAAATAACGGACTAACAATCAGTATGAAAAACGTCTTTCAGCATTTGATTCAGTGATTAACCGTATATGCTGACAAGGTCATTGTATCGACCATAGAACTTACGGAATAATGACTTTAAAGGAGACTGCCGATATTGTTTCATCAACTTGTTTGTCAGTAATTTACCCCGTTTTAGAAATTGTTAATACGTAGCGAATCAACTGAGATATATAAACTCCGTATGCAGGTAATGGCGGTATACTGCGGCATAAGCAAAAGAATTTGACGATAGAAAAGTAAAAGTCATCACGTTTATCAAAATGTAACTAGCTAGGTCCTCTGTGGAAAAAAATAACTTAAAATATATAAGTTGGCAATCCAGGCACAACAATGCCCCTCGTACTCAGGGTTTGGTCTCCAAAGTGGGGCGTCAAGGGAAAGACTACTATCATGATTATTTAACCGTAATTCTTATAATTCTTCTTTCAAGTCTGCAAATTGGAAATTAGTGAAGTAAAAAGTAATAATAATTTGGGATCCAGTAATATATTAATATCGACGGTTTAAATTTTTATCTTAATTTTGTTGTAAAGCTTCCTTAAGTTTCACAGTGTCCACAATCATAATCAAACCTGGCATCAAGTCAAACTACTTCACAAAAGATGGCTTTACAACAGAGGTTGCAGGCGCCCCTTTAGACACAATATTCTGCATAAGAATTGCACTACCACTAATACTAGAGGATAGGGACCTAGAGCGACTTCTGACTTTGGTAGAGGAGCTTCGTTTGACGTTTTGCAGGGTAAGGGTAGGTCTTACCTGAGGGCTGAAGACAGCTCTCGCTCGCAAGAGGGAGCTCTAGAGGGATCTAGAAGATCTACGGGGAGGATGTCTGGAACTGCCTCCCATACAAACTATCAAGGCACCCGTCTTGCTCTTTTATTCCTCCAGCGCCTACTCTGCAGCCCAGTAGTAGAGAGTGATTGTTTTTATGCTACTTTGAGGTGCAAATTGATTTGAGGTGGAGAGGTGGGCTTTAAAGGCGGAAGTATAAAGTAAATCCGGATGCTAATAATGACTATATGTAATTATAGGGAAGCAAACCCGAATGATTTTTTACTAATGATTAGCTAATACACAAACGTTAAGACCTATGAATTGTATTTATTTTAATGTTATGATGAGTTGTGAAACTTACTATGATAATAGTGAATTAAGATCCTACACTGTGTCCATTATTGAAATAAGACGTATATTTACTGTTTTGGTTCACCATTGTAGTTTTGATAAGAACGGTGAATGTCCGGTACATACAAATGAAACGAGACACAAGTTTTATAACCTTGAAAGATGATAAAGAAGGTGAAATGAAACCTAATTCTTCAAAAACTAGTCATTTGATAAATTTAAAATAAAAAATAAAAAGAGACACAGAGAAGTGGGAATGGGAGCGATATTAAACAACACTATAAGCAATCGCTGATTGATTTGATCCTGTCATCATGAGAGATACAATAATCTGACAAATTGACTATTTTTAAATCTATGTTCTTGTGAAATTAAATTGGGAAAACTCGCGGACGAAAAACGACGAGACTTTAACAATGGACTGTAGTAAAGGACAAATAACATTACAATGGGACAAAGCGAACGTCAAATGAGAATTGACTTCATTCATAATTGTGTAATTTTTTTAAATATTGAAATATGTCTAAGGATTTGTATTTACAAACAAATTTCCTGTACTCAGATCCGTTGTTATTTTCCGAAGTAAAGATATCCCGGTATTGCATTATACAATGTAACGTATTACACAAACAAGGATATGTTAACTGTCAATATCCGTTAATAACGATATATACCTGTAATTCAAAGTATTAATTGAGCAGAAACACATAAGAAGAGATACTATTGATACAGTATTCCTTTGGTTATATATATATATAACGAATGTGAAAATATGTTGAAACGAATTCGGAAAACGAATGTTATTGACAAATTTTAGCGATGGAGCATCCTTGTCCTCACTGCAACAAGACGTTTAGCAGTGAATTTGCAAGAAAACGTCATTTGGACATACATTCAAACAATGTGAAATTGAAATGTAATTTTTGTGGAAAAGAAATAAATCGGAAAGACAATTTCGAACGTCATTTGAAGACATGTGAAAAGAGTAAAACGTGTTCCCATTGCGAGAAATGTTTCAAAACATCGATTCAACGACGTATCCATATACTTAAAGAACACAGGGATGAGTTGTTGAAATGTGAAAGGTGCAAAAAAGAATACTTTTCTAACAAGAGGCCCAGGGGCCACAGCGCTCACCTGAGCACATCAGGCTTGAATTTACACCCCACCCCCCTCCAGGCGTTCATCATTTGAACAAACTAGAATCTACACTACCTGAGGATGATTCTATATAAATATCACAAGTCATAGCTTTGAAGTACTTGAAAAGAAGATTTTAAAAGGTTTCCCTATATATCCCTATGTAAAACTTGGGTCGGCTATTTTGGCCCCACCCTAGCCCCGGGGGTCATGATTTGAACAAACTTGAATCTACACTACCTGAGGATGATTCCACATGAGTTTCATCTCTCCTGGCCCAGTGGTTCTTGAGAAGAAGATTTTTAAAGATTTTTCCTATATATTTCTATGTAAAACTTGGGACGGCCAAAATGGCCCCACCCTTGCCCCAGGGTTCATGATTTGAATAAACTTGAATCTACACTACCTGAGGATGATTCCACATGAGTTTCATCTTTTCTGGTCCAGTGGTTCTGGAGAAGAAGATTTTCAAAGATTTTTCCTATATATTCCTATGTAAAACTTGGGTCGGCCATTTTGGCCCCACCTTTGCCCCGGGGGGTCATGATTTGAACAAACTTAAATCTGCTCTACCTGAGGATGATTCCACATGAGTTTCATCTTTCCTGGCCCAGTGGTTCTGGAGAAAAAGATTTTTAAAGATTTTTCCTATATATTCCTATGTAAAACTTGGGTCAGCCATTTTGGCCCCACCTTTGCCCCGGGGGGTCATGATTTGAACAAACTTGAATCCACACTACCTGAGGATGATTCCACATGAGTTTCATCTTTCCTAGCCCAGTGGTACTGGAGAAGAAGATTTTTAAAGATTTTTCCTATATATTCCTATGTAAAACATGGGTCTGCCATTTTGGCCCCACCCTTGCCCCGGGGGTCATGATTTGAACAAACTTGAATCTAGACTACCTGAGGATGCTTCCACATGAGTTTCATCTTTCCTGGCCCAGCGGTTCTGGAGAAGAAGATTTTTTAAAAATGCCATAAATTTTTCACAAATTCATAATTATCTCCCCTTGGAAGGGGGCGTGGCCCTTCATTTGAACAAACTTGATTCCCCTTCACCCAAGGATACTTTGTGCTAAGTTTGGTTGAAATTGGCCCAGTGGTTCTTGAGAAGAAGATGAAAATGTGAAAAGTTTACGCCGACGCCGACGACAACGACGCCGACGACGACGACAGACGACGGACAAATTTTGATCAGAAAAGCTCACTTGAGCCTTCGGCTCAGGTGAGCTAAAAAGACTCTTCAGCAACATCTAGCAAGATGCCAGGTAAGAATTATTAATTTTACAAAAATCAAACATTTTGACAAGTGTCAAGAACAATTCTATCTGACAATTGTGACTATAATTTTGATAAATAAATAATTAGATAAGTAAAAAAAATTCATTTTACTAACATAAATTTTATATGTTTAGAAATAAATATATTCAATTTATATATACCAGTAAATGAAATCAGACAAACGATCGGAGAAAAAAACTAAAGCAAACACAATATTCTTAAACATGTACGTCTAGAATTTTAAATATAACCCCGTTTTCTTTCCAAAGTAAATACTATTCATGTAAAAAAAAGAATTATTTAACAGAAATATCAAGATATTCCAAGACCCTGTGCCAGATCTGATGATATTCAACATGAGGTATTTATTAAGTTAAAATGTCCTTCTATTTGTAATTAAAGTAAACAATTTCAAATAAATCTTTGTGCTTGTATAAAAAGAAAACCGATTATGAATTTTTTTCGAAGCCTATCGAAATGTATAGTGTACATTGATTTTTTTTTTTAACAGAATAATCAAGATATTCCGGGACCTAGTTACAGATCTAATGAAATTCAGAACGAGGTATTTATTAAGTTTTTGAAAATCTTTCAATTTTAAATTAAAAAAAATTATATAGCTCTTATGCTTATACTCGTTAATATCAATTATATTTTTTCTCATTCTTCGAAACAAATAAAAATCCAGAGTATTATATTTAATTTGTTTTTTTTTTTGTACAGAAAAATCAAAATGTTCCTGGACCTAGTAATAGATCTTATGGAATTCAACATGAGGTACTTGTTCAATGAAAATTAAAATAAGATATAATTATTTCCAAAATATTTCAGATAGGATACGTATTCATTATACTTTTGAAAAAAAACTCGTTTCTGAGTTTTATACATCACCCATTTTTTTATTACAGAACAACGCAAATGCACCAGAGCCCGATCAAAGGTCCGCAGAAAATCAAAATGCGGTATGCATTATTTTTTTTCCCTTTTTAAACATATGAATGATGATTGTGAAGTAATTACCAATTTATTTGTATAGTTTATAACTTTTAGTGGAATTTCAATTTTTTTTTTATATTTCAGGAACCAATTGAACGATACACATGCAGAACATGTCATCGCAGATTTGATTCGCGTCGAACTCTATTTATTCACCAGATGAATGAACATTTTCAAATGGGAGAGGGACAGTTACAAGCCAGACCATGGGGGAATGGATCCCCTCCTTGGGAAGAAGGTGGAATAGTTGATCACAGCCTGAAAGAAGTGTATGAAAGTAATGCTCCCATTATATTAAGACGTCATCAAGAGGGGACTGTTTGTAGTATTTATAACTTTCCCATAGACAATCAGTTTTCTGTAGGGGAAATAATGCAAGCAGCCAACGAGATTTATGACCGCCAAAATAGAGCTTTTAGATTGAATCTAGAATTTGGTCTCATATTGATTAATACAGAAACGAGAGAATATAGATATTTTAAACCCCATCATAATCAGGAAGTTTTTCAAAGACCCATTTACGTGTCACAGCGCGATCACTTAAATCGACTGCAGCAGCGAATGCAACGGTTTAATATTACGAATTACATATTGCGCCAGCGCCCTGATACAAAATGGAAACCCTATTTAATAACCAATGTACGCATTGTCGTATACCATTTAAATTTTGTTTTGGGAAACGCGGAAGTCGTTTTACCTCCTCACATTAGTCAATCAAAATCTATTATCAAGCTGACAAAGGACCGGAAAGGTCAAATATATACAGATAATTTGTGTGCTTTTCGCTGTTTGGCAGTTCATCAAGGGTACTATCCTTCGGGTTTGGAATCTCGTACACATGTTTTATATCAACAATGGGTCTCATTTCAAAATACTCATAAAAAAGAAGTGGATTTGAAACCCAAAACATTCCCGGGTATCACTATGAATGAAATAGTTTACTTTGAAAAATGCTTCAAAATCAATGTAAATGTATTTTCATTGAACGAAAGTCAATCAGCGCTGTCCATTTACAAATCCTCATGTAAATTTTCAGACACTTTACATTTGAATCTGTATGAACATCATCTGTCATACATTTCTAATTTCAAATGTTATGCTCAAAAATTTCTGTGCAAAATTTGTCATCGTCACTTCAGATACCTCCACAACATGAAACGACATCAGCGTGTTTGCACGGGGAAAACAAAGAGAAATTTTCAAGGAGGGTTTCATTATTCTCCAAGTACTGTATTTGACAAATTGAATCAATTCGGTATAAGTGTTCCCGAGAATGAAAGAATATACGAATGGTTTCTAGTGTATGACTTTGAGTCCATGCTGGTTCCAATGAACACAGAAAGTTCTGGTTCTCAGCAATACACAGAAAACCACGTACCCATTTCTGTTAGCATCTGTTCTAACGTAGATGGGTACACTGAACCACATTGTATCATTGAACCAGATATCAACACTCTGGTCAAGAACATGGTTCAGTGCATGACAATGATAGCTAATAGGGCTGCTGAATTAGCAAAGGAAAAATTTGTCTACGTGTTCGAGGCTCTCGATGACCTTGTTTTCGACAATGTGGACGAGGATATGGCCGAGTACCTCGAACACGAAGACGATGTTAATAAAATGATTGAAGATGAAAAGAAAAGCATAGAAATATTGAAGTTGGAAATGGAAGAATATTGCGAGCAGATCATTTGTATCGGTTTCAATTCCGCCAAATACGACATTAATTTAATCAAAAGTTATCTCATTAAACATCTTGAGCTAGATTCGACAAATGGCACATTCACCGTCAAGCGAAATAATGCTTATGCCTGCATAAGTACTCGTAGGTTTAAATTTTTAGATATTACACAGTATCTGAGTCCCGGCATCAACTATTCAGGGTTCTTGCGTGCTTTCGATGTACAAGAATGTAAAGGGTTTTTTCCCTATCAATTTCTAGACTCTGTTGAAAAATTAAATTACTCCGAACTTCCTCCACATGAAGCTTTTTATTCGTCTTTGAAAGATTCAAATATCACAAACGAAGAATACGCCTTTTGTCAAAGAGTGTGGGAGGAAAAAAATATGACATCATTTCGCGATTTTCTGGTGTGGTATAACAACCTCGACGTCAAACCTTTCGTGCAGGCCGTGACAAATCTACAGAAGTACTATTTCGAACGTAACATTGATATATTTAAATGTAGTATTTCGGTACCCGGTCTTGCGCGTCGAATGCTGTTTGACAGTGGGAGAAAAGAGGGGGCGAGTTTTGCATTGATCAATCAAGCCAACGAAGACTTGTATGATACCATTAAGCAAAACATTATTGGCGGACCGAGTATCATATTTAATCGTCATCACGAGGTTGGAAAAACTTATATTCGAGGGAATTCCCAGAAACCTTGTGGTAAGATCATTGGCTTCGATGCTAATGCCCTGTATCTACACTGTATAGGGAAAGAAATGCCCGTGGGTTCTTTTGTGCGCCGTAAGGTAGACGACGGGTTTAAACCACAGAAACGCGATCGATACTCTCTTGCCTATGATTGGTTAGAGTGGCTGAACCACAGTGCCCAGTATAAGATTACACACTAACTGAATTCCGGCAAGGAAAAGAAAATAGGTCGCTTTCCGGTCGACGGCTATGACGAAGCTTCCAACACCGTGTTTCAGTTTCAAGGTTGTTACTGGCACGGCCACCGTTGTTGGTTAACGCGTCATGTTCAAGACGACAATCTCATGAATAGTCGTGAAAAGAAAACTCGCAAAACAACACATTATCTTCAAAGGAAAGGTTATAAAGTAGTAGAAATGCGCGAATGCACTTTTCGGAATAACATTCGGTCTAATTTGAAGTTGAAAAAATTCACAAATTCGCGTAAGCCTAATATGAGTCAAAGTTCTTTGTCTTCGGAAGACGTAATAGTTGCGGTGATGAGTGATAAGTTGTTTGGCATGGTTGAGTGCGACATTCGCGTGCCGGATACATGGCCGACTCATTTCAATCATCCAACAATGACACCTTACGAGTATTTCTCTGAAATGAGTCCTCTCTTTTGTACATCTGACATTCCGTTTGATGCAATAGGTAGACACATGCAACACCACGCAAAGGTCTTTCACCTGTCTACAAAACCTAGACGATTACTAGTCGGGGGAATGCGCGCACGCCAATTATTAATTGCTACTCCATTACTGAAGTGGTATATAAATCATGGTCTGGAAATCACAAAAATACATCAAACCGTGGAATTCACGCCACAACGATGTTTTCGATCATTCGTAAGCGACGTCAGTAATGCTAGGCGTGAAGGTGACGTAGATCCCTCTAAAGCAATTATCGCAGACACGCGAAAATTAGTAGGTAATAGTGCTTTTGGATCCACCATCATGGATCAAGAAAAATTTCAGGTCGTCAAATATGTTAGAGGAGAAGGGAATGCCATGATGGAAATAAATGAGCCTCACTTTAAAAAATTAACAACTTTGATAGAAGACGAGGAATTGTACGAAATAGAAAGAAGTAAAAAGAAATTGAATTTGAACTTGCCCATTCAGATCGGATACTTCATCTTGCAGTATGCAAAACTGCACATGTTACAATTCTACTATGATTTCATGGATAGATTTGTAGACCGTGCAGACTTTGAATACTGCGAGATGGACACCGACTCTGCCTACATGGCAATATCGGGTTCCACCTTTGAGTCTGTGATTAAACCTGAACTGCGACAGATTTACGATCACGGTCTCAACGGATATTGTACTAGCGCCCTCGAGATCGAGGCGGACTGCGATCGACATTGGTTTCCTCGCACTTGCTGTAAGGAACACGCAAAGTACGATCGCAGAACGCCTGGTCTCTTTAAAATCGAGTATGAAGGGGATGAGATCATTGGTCTTTGTTCCAAGACTTATATCGTTTCAGCTCGAAAGCAAATGTCGTTTTCAAGCGCCGTGATAACGGCGAAGCGCTTACTGAAACGAGCCAAGAAATATAAATCAGTGAACAGGAGGGAAAATATCAGACAAAGAAATATCACCCATTGTAAATTTTCATGCAAAGGTGTTTCCAAGAAAAGAGTAAAAGCACCCCTGACCACTTTTAGAAATGTTTTAAAAACTCAAAAACATGCTTCTGGGATTAATATGGGTTTTAAACTTTTCAATAACCAAATCTGTACTTATCGTCAAGTGAGGAATGGTTTTTCCTACTTTTACTGTAAAAGAAAAGTACTAGCAGACGGTGTGAGTACAGAACCATTAGATATAGAACTGTGTCCTTTAAAACCTAAAAAGATCGATGATATCGAAATTGATGACTTTGATTTAAATCTTATTCATCTTCTAGAAGAAGTCGAATAATAGAACTCACTTTACAATTAACTATCAAACATGAGTGAATAAAATTGAAGTTTTAGACAATGGTTTAGGGAGGACTTCATTAATAGGTTTTATTGTTGTTTATTACTTTGTTTATTATTATTTTTTTTTTTTCAAATTACTCATTGATATATCATTCTATTATTAAAAGTATATCGCGTTACTTGTTGTATATAAGTAAGAGTTGCTCTCAATATTGTTTATTAAACTGTGCCCATCTCTCCTCAGACGTGAGTCAGGCACAGACCAAATACATTGTACATATTGTATATAGATTTATGAGAACATATTATGTTACATCCCATAGTTGTTATTTACATATACATAATCATATAAATGTTGACAAACAGAATTTGTATTGTCGTGTTTTTGTAGTTTATAAGTAATCTTTATATTATTCAGTAAAAGTTTATAAGAAGCATTAATGTATTGGTGTTGTTTTTTTTAATTATGGAAAGACCCAATAGCACTTCAACAAAATCTTGGAGGTTTCTAGGGAGTAAACTCCCGAAATCGGAAATAGTATATTTCTGTCAAATGACAGTGGTATATATCATCATAATCACTTCTATAGTTAATCTGTCATTAAAAAACGGCTCCTCTGAATTATGGATATCTTTGCTGAGTAGTGCCATAGGTTATGTCTTACCCAACCCGTCTTTAAAGGCTGATAAGATATAAGAACCCTGCTCCATCGCAGAGGGATTAGAAGAATAAACAAGATGAGTATTCCTTTTCAACCTTGTTCGAGCATGTGTATTAGCGGACAAACAGGAATCGGAAAGACAAGATTTGTATATCGGTTACTGACTCATTTAGATGAAATGTATGTTAAGGAACCTCCAAAAAGAATTTTATATTGTTACGGAATTCATCAGCCTTTATTTGACGAAATAGAGCAACATATTTCTAACTTGAAATTACATCACGGGATACCTTCTAATGAAACAATTCAAGATTTGACTTCCGATCGCCAACATACATTAATAGTGTTAGACGATTTAATGCATAGAGTCGTACAGGATGTAGACATGGAACTTTTGTTTACACAGGGCTGTCATCACCGACGTCTCAGCGTCATTTTCATTACCCAAAATATTTTTCCAAGAGGCTCTAAATCTCGAACCATAGCCTTAAATACCTATTATTTAGTACTCATGAAAAACATGAGAAATGCCTCACAGATATCTGTGCTAGGCCGACAACTATACCCAGGACGTTCTAAATTATTAATAGACGCATACACTGATGCAACTAAACAAGCTTTTGGGTACCTCGTAGTTGATACGTCACCACAAGGCAACGACAAATATAGACTCCGAACCAATATCTTTCCGGAGGAAGAACCCGTAGTTTACACCAGTTTATAAGAATGCCCTTCCAAGTTTGTCTTAAATATGGGTTCCTTGGTTAGAGACCAGAAATCCTTTTTAGAACTTTTACTACAAACATCCCCCGCACAAAGAAAGCTGTTACTGAGTTCTGTGACGAAACCACAATTACAAGTGTTGGGAGAAATAGCTGCGAACGTCATACATAGTGTCATTGTACTTAACCAAAGTGAGAAAAATATACTTAAAAAGCACAAATCATTTCTTCTAGTTTTGGGGGATAAGACGGCGTTGCGAAAAAGCAAGTTACTTCTCTTAAAAAGAAAACATCGGGTCGTTCCCGTTTTTCTAAAAATTGTAAAACCTTTCCTAAGAAGATGGTGGAGGTAATGCAAAAATCTGTTTTGGTACCATACGACAAATACCAACGTCTGTTGTCTCTCCAAGAGTCGCATCAGGAAAATTTTAAACAAAATTCTACAGAAACACCCGAAAACAAGCCTGAAGAGATGACTAAACCTGATGAGTTACAACAAGAGACAAATAACCAAAGCTCACAGACTGAGAATTTGGTGGATTTTGAAACTAAAGAGGATTTTTTGCGTACATCTCCTGAGCCTTTAATGAAAATACAGCCAACACTCCAAAAGACTTCCAAAATCGCAAAAAAGATTTTGAAATCCGCAAAGAAACCTTATTCTCGATACAGACTAAATAAAACTTGGATTCAATTTTAAACCATATTCACTGTTCTATTATTAATCATCAATGCTGCATACTAATAAAGAATTATAAATATTTTTTATTCTTTTGTTATCTATTCATCTGGATTTACTAGTAACTCTCTATTGTAGAAGATTATTCTAAAGAAATAACCCAATTTCGTATGTGAATTTTATTAAATGAAAATTACTAATATTTTTTAGTATGAAATCAACTTGAAGATTTCTGTTAGCAGCAATTAAGACACAAAATAATTCTATTCATATTTCATTTTTATTAAAAAATTAAATACATAGTATTATTTTCAAATTAAAAAATCGACGTGAAAGGAAAATTGTTCGTATAATTTTATTGATGTAATTGTTTTACATAGTCAGTGACCAAACGGTCGTTTTCATGCAAATGTGATACACTAAAATCATGCATAATATTTTTCATAGAAAATCCCACATTTCTTTTAACAATGAAATAAATACAATAATGTCCACACACACTAGACGTTTCTGATTGGATTCTAGAATCGGAGTATTGATATTTAGGACCGTTAATTGTCAAAATGTATCTGAATCTGGTGTTGTAAAATTCCGGAGAGTTTCCCAGAGAATCAAAAAATTCTGCTGGACCTCTTAAAGGAAAGTGAAAAGCGACCCAATGCTTGCCTCTTCCTCCGCAACTGTCTGTATTAACTACCCAAAACCTATGTTTCCTGGCGTTGGTTGGCAATTCATCAGCACACGTAACTTTTACGTCATATCTCGACAAATAAGATTTCAATTCAAAGTTATTCATTTGAATATGATGCTTCGAGATTGGTCGATGTGGAGAACTTGTGGAAACTTTCCATATAAAATTAATGTTACGCTCTCTGGTAATGGAAATGCGAATTTGAGTTCTAGGCGACAATGCCCTTTTCTTCTTGTGTTAAAATCTATGTAAGGATTGATGTCCAATACGTAAAGGGCATTGCCTTTTGGGTATTCTTCACGTTCAACATAAACGTTTTCTCTACCCGAAACTAAGGTTTGGTAAGCTTCCAAGTAAGTATCGGCATTATAGTTGGGTTGTAAAGGTTTGGAGGGAAAAGACTGTCCGTCCACGTAGAAAGCTACAAAATTACAATCAAAATGTTGAAAGTTATAGGGTGACTTCTTATAACTTCCACTAAAGGCACTGCTAGAAACCAGTCCCAGAATGAGGGTGGAGGGAACTTCTCCCTGAAATACGTCGTCCATGGTAAAACCGAATTCTCCTTTAGCGATGGAAGCTATTTTTAGATTAGAAAATACGTAAGGATATATTGCAGGAGACTTTTCTAGCATTTTGACATGGGCCATGGTCAGGGCAGGATTCGGTCTCTGGATACATAGCTTAAAACTCGCATCGACAATCTGAACTTTGTAATCTAAACCAGACACTGACATCAGTTTAAAGGCATCTTTACTGGGCCACAATTTTAGCGAAAGTGATACTCCGTTTAAAATTAAACGTTCCTGCTGGAAGAGGTCAATCTGCAGGGGGCCTTCCAAATCTAGTATTTTGCCTTCTTGAGTAAATACATAACGTAGGTACAATCCTGAATTCAGGCCCTTGATAGGATCGGCATCGTCGGGATTGTTGGAGTCCTTAATAAAAAGTTGAGGGTATCGCACTCCGTAGTTGTCAGCGGAGGTAGTCAAGAGAGTGTCGATGTAGGCCTTGTAAGGATAGTTTGTGCCCAACTGAGATACAGGGGTTTGCTGTAGACTGGTGTCTACCTGAGCAAATATGGTGTGTAAAGGTAGATTCACCAAACCCACAGCATCTTCTTTCGTGATAGGATTGTTCAAGGAATTCAGTATTCTCAATTTGACTTTTAACCGACTATTTCTAAGATCCATGTAACCCGTAGAGAGTGGTGGTATGTTAAATTCCAAAGCAGAGTACTCTGATATTTGATTGATAGGTCTAAATTCCACCCATTCTCTCGTTTGAATGGTCGTATCGACGGGAGGTGATTCAAAAAGGGAGAGTTGATTTAAATGATTTTCATCCATGACTAATCGTCGAATTGTGTATCGAATTTAGGTTTCTTGGTCCTAGGTTTATTGTTGCGTTTACCAGGCGGGGCTAAGAATCTTTTCCTTCTTATAGATTTATCCTCATTCGGAGAGTTGTCTTGTTCGCGCTCTAATTCGGATCTAGCCATTTCGATGGCTTGTGCTACTGGTGTCACAAGCTTTACGGTGGGTTTATGTTCTTGACTGGGAGGTACTGTTCGGTTATGAGAACCACTTCCTACAATGTAACGCCCCTTGTAGTCCGGTCGAACTCTTCCAGCAGAAATATCTTCAAAATGGCGAACCCATTTATCGATGTTCGGAATGTATGGTACCCATTGCATTTTCTTGTAGTCGTATACTTCTACTGATCCCATAATTTCTTTTTACGCAAACACAGAGTACAATTGAAAAAATTAACTTGAGAATGAAGAACACTCAAGTCTTTGTTTCTTATAAATATTCTTATTTGACTGATTTCCTGTTTAGAAACTGTCATGTAAAAGGGATTTGTGTAGGTTATCTGATTAATTCCTCTTTTTAACGTGATGGCTCTCAAAATTGGTAACATCGTATTTTTGACGTAACTATCGCCTATGATGTCACAACATACATACAATTTAGCTGTACTAACATCATCGTGTATATCAATGTTTAATTCTAAAATGGCACATTCCCACGAGTCATCTATCAAGTAAGCTTTGGGCAGCGTCACAAGAAAGTCATCAGAAGTGTTGGAAGGATGGAAAACGGTAGAGTCTCTGCTGTCTATGAAAAGATATACGGCCATTGCTTCTTTTTCGTGTTTTCTCCTTTAGGTTAACCAACTTCTTATAACCTTAGGACTCGCTGTTCCTGATGGATAAAATAAGTATTCTAGCTAAGTAGTAGTCTCTTAGAAGACTGGGAATCAGTGTATGATGCGTCAGAAATGTTCTTTTCTTACGGGACACCGAAACTCTAGAACTTGACAGAGTCCTCATGACTAAGTTGTGTTGACGGAAAAAGCTGCGGTCGTGTGATAGTATGGGTATTGTTCTATCAAGCAGATGTCGTACAACATCACTGAGAGCGGAAATCTGTCGTTGATTAGCTCTCTGTATAATGACACGTTGTCGAATGTAATTCGCATGCCCGAGTTCTCTTAAAAAATCGGCATTTTGCATCACGCGAGATTGCTCCATTTTTGAACAGTTTTAATAGTATAATCTAAGAATTCTTATAATATTTTAGCGACGATCGAGGGATGTAACTATTGAATTTCTTGGGCCATCCATACCATTTAACCAAAGCTTGGTTCCCCTTGTATTTTATTATCTTTTCGATTCTATACAATGTGTCATCTGTGATTGTTACTTTTTGCAACTCTTGTTGGTAAAAACTACCTTTTATGTCTTCTCCATCGATATCCTGTATTTCGTAAATCGGTATACCTTGTTTGATAGAGCGAGATTTTACGACAAAATGCTCTCCACTCCATCGTTCATCGTATTCTCGATCAAACGCTCCTCGCAACCGAGAAATGCGAACCATGTCACCAATTTTAAACTTATATTGTACGTTCTTTACGTGTTTTGAATGCGTTGAATTTGAACTGTCACTGCAAGCATAATCGTAATTCTTCATCCAAATGTAGGGTTCGTTGCTCTTTTTCACTTGGTTTGGAGCCATTTTGATGGAACGATGATAAGTAGAATTATAACTTTCGGTGACTTTAGGTAAGATGTTCACCCATCGATGAGTCTGGTGTTTTGTCATGTATCGACTCAATCGAGATTTTAAAGTTTTTATAACTCTTTCGGCATAGTTTGCTTTCATTTCGTTTTGAGTAAAAAAGTGAGTAATACCTTTCTGTTTCAGTAATTGTTGAACCTCTTTACTGACATATTCAACTCCTTTGTCACTACGCAGTTTTGCAGGAGGTGTAGAGTGTAAAAACACATCTTTTAATGCTTTAGTCATCTCAGAACCCTTCGTAGATTTTAAGGGAACAGTCCAAACAAATTTTGAAAAAACGTCTATAAGTACTAGAAAATAAGCATATCCGTCGTTTTCCTTTCGATAAGAAGTCATGAAGGCTGTGTCTGCGTCCCACTGGTATCCAATTCCCGGTACAATAACTTTCGCGCGTTTGAATTTTCTATTGATTTGCTTATGTAGAGTAAAGGTTTCTTGCTTTTGTAACCATTTTTTGATTTTAGATCGACTGAGTACATATTTTCCTTCCTTTCGAACAGCTCGATATAGCTTCTCCAATCCACTAAGGGACCCGGGGTGCTTTGCATCGTAATAGATGGATTTTAAATAGTCTTCGTACGTCATGATTATTGTATAAAATAATTAGAACTAAATAAAACTTTTCTTCTTCTTATAATGAGGTTTCTATTTCTACTATAGTTGGGTACACAATCTCATCTAGATCCTTGACTCGTTTTATGCCAGTAATTAACACGCTCCCACTTAAGTGACATGTAAAATGAATATCATTTCGTCGCAACATTACAGCAGGAAATAATTCAGGATCATAAGAAAATTTTAAGGCGGGAGAAATTGAATTTACATCAAAACGATTAGATAGTTTGTGAAACGCGGAGGCGGTGACAATATGTACGTTAGTAAGTACGACGTCATATCCAATTCGTTGAATGTAGCGAGCATACCTTCTCAGTCGTTTTAGTCCAGTATTAAAACTATCGCATGCTCCGTTGCAATTTATCTTTCCATTGGAAAATATTAAACAGTTCCCTCCTATTTTTCTATGTTGAAAAATAACCCCTGGAAATTTGAGGGGATCGTACCGCACGTTAACTAAACGGTATGTTAGTTGTTGAAGATTGATAAGACAGTTCATGTCTCCTTGGTACACGACGTTTGTCAACCTCATTATTCCAACAAATAAATTAGCCATGACTTTTTGAGATATATATATCCTAGCTGAGTCATATGATTAAATAACAATGAAGATTCATAAACGTTTAAATAAACATGTTTATTACATCTGTATGCATAATTATACTTCTTTACATATTTTACTCACAAGCAATATATCTACATTGTTTAAACGTCATTTGTACATGTTCACTTCAGAATCTCGATCATCTTTTTACAAATGATACATAAGCAATAATGATGAATATTAAGTTATGAAAGTCTTTAAAAGCTGTCTTCTTGTTTGCCTCGTCTCTTCTCACCAGTTCACATACTCCTTCGGGTTGCAACTAGGACATCTAAGCATGCCTAATTGGTTCATATGATCCTCGCGCAAAAAACAAGGTACGAGCGATTCAAGTTCCGGAACGACTTTTTCTATTTCAGCTACACAATTTTTCAGTGTTCTGTACTCCACAGGTCTAAGACATAGCCCTTTTTTTTGTTGGCACGAGTATATCAGTATTTGGGGGTTTCCAATACTGCCGTATGTTCACACACGGATTGTCTTTTTGAACTGAACAGAAAATGTTGGAGCCCATGTGGTAGTGTAGATTTTCGTTATTGTTTAAAGCTGTATCAATCATATCGAGAGCCAGTGTGAATGTTTTAAAAAGGTCCAGCCTTAAACTAATCCCCGTCTTTGTTGCATAGCGATCCGTTTTCCATTCGCGAAGGTCTACTCTTTTTTCGTTGTTTTTCGTAGTGTATATCTCAATGAAGCGATCATTCTCTAAAGATAATTTACAGCAAGAAGAAAACATGTTGTCACCCTGAATGCTAGCGATTAAATGACAAAATACTGGAGACGTTTACGGAAATTAGTAACTTTACAACGTCATATCCGTGTTCAAAATCCGGGTTTGTTTCCTTCATTACCTCATTTTCATCCTAAATTAACATCTGGATAACATCCGTGACCATGTTTAGAGCATGATTCATCATTGACATATACACCTCAAAAAGACGCTAATACCAAGCGAAGATAAATCCACTTCCTTTCCTTTCATTATATGATCACTTGCATCATTGGGTTAAAGTAATATTTTGTAAGGAGAGTCATGGTTCCGTTACTTTTCCTAAAGAGCTTTATAGAAAAGATATAAATATAAAATATTTAACGAATGTTCTCGTTTCTCACCACGTATACTTGACCCTCATATTTCGAAGCAAATTCTTTTATCATGAGATGATATTTGAGCCATTTCCCCCCAGCTAGGCCACATCCAATTTTATATGGGAAAGCTATGCTCTCGTAACCTTCTATCGATAGTTCATTCAGACATTGCTTAAACCAGAATTCTCGTTCAAGTGGAAGGTCCTCATAAGGTGGTATTTTGCGGTATTGTGCTGTACGACCCATATCCCACTGACTCAGAAAACACACTACATCTGGTGAACGACCGTTGGGTGAACGCAGAATCTTTACAGTTCCAGGAGTCCCTCTGTCCTCGGGAATAGCAAGGTTGCGCCCTTCTTCTCCTCTTCGCGTTTTGTAAATATCTGCCCATGGAAATTTATGAGCTATATACTTAGAAAGTCCATGAGAACGAATAGCTAAACAATTCACTTGGTGTATGATTGCTTTTACAGGAGTCGTGCAAATGTCTCCAAAGCTGTAGACAAGGTGTTCGCTATATCGCGCCCATTCCCACTTCTCTGTGTCTCTTTCTATTTCTTCTCTTAAGTTTATCAAATGGTCAGGTTGTTTATCATCTTTCGAGGTTTGGTTATAAAACTTGTGTCTTGACTCAGACCACATGTTTAAAATTTCTCCTCTCATTTGTATATGCTAGACATACACGAAACCGTTCTTTTCAAATGAATTTTTATGAATCAAAGCAGTACATATACGTCTTATTTCAATAATGGACACACTTTAGAATCTTTATACATTATTGACATGTTAGTTTTAACCTGTCATTATATTAAAAGAAATATATTCATTGAACTAAACGTATGCGTATTAGCTAATCATAAGTAAAAATCATCCGGGTTTGCTTCCCTATAATTACATATAGTCATTATTAGCATCCGGATTTACTTTGTACTTCCGCCTTTAAAGCCCACCTCTCCACCTCAAATCAATTTGCACCTCAAAGTAGCATAAAAACAATCACTCTCTACTACTCAGCCCGTCCTGCAAGACCTTCACTACAGCGCATAACCTAAATATTCTAGAAAGTGAGTACTTTCCTGTACCATCACTACGGACATCCTACCAAGGAAACATTAACTGACACATTGAACCATGGTAACAATAAAAAAATAAGGCTCTACGAAGGGGAATACATTTGAAATTTGTTTATTTTATTAGTACATGTTTAAAATGATCCGATTTTTTGAAGAAAAAATCTTTGAACCGCAGTTGACGATGCCTGAAACATTCCTGAACGTGAAAACCATGTGTAGTAAAAATACCGGGAAATCTTTCTCAACTTTATTCGCTTTTTTATCATTATGACGTTGCATGCGATAAGGTCGATTTCTATCCGACGAGGCTCATTTGTAATTTGGGTGCGTCAAACCTGCATGGCATAAGTTAATAAAGTGTTCAAGTTTTGTTTAAGATTATTATTTATGAATTAACTTCTTAATTTTCATCACCAATTCGTCTATATAGGAAACAGTGTGTAGATGTGCATATTACTAGGAAATTCCGATTCCCTTAATTTTCCTCGGAATTTTCTTCATTCTATCATTTCCTACAGTGGTTTGCATATGACCTACTTAAAGACCTTAATTAACAGTGTCTTTTATATCACAGGATTCAAATATACCTCCTGGACATGCATACGCATTTGGTACAGCTGGGACCCAATCTGCATCCTAGGCCTCGCTTTTCCTCGAAGCAATGTCCCATATCAGTATGATACACTGGTTTCGATTGCAGATTTAAGAGTTGCTTCCCTTAGACTATCTGTATAGAAAGAGACTTTTAACATGTTTTAGCCCTACCATTCAGAGACTAGAGGAGCTTATGCGATAGTAATGTGTCCGTCCGTCTGTCTGTGAACAATTTTTCAAAATGCTACTCATGTAACAGTTTTGGTCTGATTTCAATATATCTTGATATATGAAATATAGCTCGAACATATTAAATAAATCCTCAGTTCTATGAAAAATAACTGATATTAAATTGACCATCAATATTTTTTTTTAAAATACAGCTTCAATTTTTATACCCCCTAAAACGAGGTTTCAGGGTATATAGTATTTGTCCCGTTCTTCCGTCTGTCTAGCTGTCTCTTTGTCCATGGTTAAAGTTTGAAAATATTTGGCAAAAAGTGGGTCAAACTCCAAGTTCAAAAGATCATAGAGGTCGGTTCACTTTATGCATGAAATGGCCCTGCAGATATACCAATTGGTTGATCAACACTTGATTTTTCCATTTGAAGCATTAAAATAAAATAGAGACTTAGTGCTTTCATATCCTATGAAAAATCTTCTCCTAAAAGTCCAGGTCTTGGAGAACTGGCTTTATGAAATTGCAATGTTCTTGAATTTTTTTTTAGATAAACAGGTATAATTGAGTACTTTCAGTGTGGAAAAATAATATGAGCGCACTCTCTGATCAAAAAAATAAAACATGTCTTTTAATCCTCAGAAACAGTTCTATCATTTACTGGTTGCATATTTTAGATCAGAGGTTGCGCTCTATATTAAACATCGAGAAATACCTTCAATAATTGGCCGTTTTTGTAAACTTTTTCAGAATATGAGGAAATTGACGCATTTCGTGACGTCACAATTCATTCACAAGAAATTCACCGGGCCGAATAAGGCAAAAGTGAACCTTGTTCTTTGGCGGAACCAAAAGAAGGGTCTTATCACACGGAATGCACCAGTGAAATAACGAAACCCATAGCCCCATCCACTCAAACATTATGGACAAGGTTAAAGTTTTTGAGGACAAACAGATGAACAGGACAAAAACTATAAACCCACGATTTTTCGATTACGGGGGCATAAAAATACTTTGATTTACTGTAGGAAATTCTAGTTAACTACAATGCTATTATTGTTTAAAAGTGGTTTTTTTTTCGTCTCTTCGTCATTTCAAAAATCTCATTAAATCCTCGGGAAAAAAAATGGAACAAGCAAATTCAAAGAATTGTGGTTCCCCGCTTTTGGTGTCAATCAAAAGTTTTTGAAAAGGTCAAAGGTCAACGTTCAAGGTCATGGGGTAAAAAATCAAGTGCATTTAAAAAGAACATGTCACATGTTATATACATGTGAAATCCCTATCTCTTGGCATTCAAAAGTTATGACTAAGGTTAACTTGAAGTTTTTGAAAAGTAATGCAAACTTTAAGGCTAAGTTCACGAGGTAAAAAATCATAGTGTATGTATATTAGAAAGTTCTAATCACAAATAAAACAGATGTTTAATATGAAAACCCTATCTCTTTTCATTCAAAAGTTATAGCCATCTTAAAGTAATGTTTAAATTTTTTAAAAATGGGTCAAATTCAAGGTCTTGTCACAGGTAATATACTTGTAATATCAAAGTCCTATCTCCTCTCACTCAAAAGGTATGACCAAGATTCAGGTTTTTTGTGACAGACTGACAGACTGCAGCGCGGGACAATAATAGAGGGAAATTGGTCAATATCGGCTCCCAATTCCAAGAAATTCTTTATTTGTGTTTCAAAATCATCAATTTATTGTAGATAAAAAGAAATATTCTTTTAAAAAAGCTCTTTTCTTGGAAAGAACTAAAAAAAGTAACACATTTTGACAACTAGCGTGATTGCCTTCATGTTTACATCTTAACGCTGACAAACTGTTTAATATCAAATGCAGATGACATATTTGTATGCATTGAAATAAAATAGCTAATTCTTTCAGGCTTCTGTCTGATAAAAAAAATACCTTTCGTTAGTTTTCAATTCAATTTAAAATATTTGATATATTTCCCGTGTTAACACCAAATCAACAATAAGTACCAACAGATCAAGAAACAGAATTTAAAGAAAAAATGACAATGGATTTTTTTTCACTCATATCGAGACGCCATCATTTACAGCTTCAGATCCTATGCTTTGCACTTAGGGCCATTGAGCAGTGAGGGATCTTTTTCGTGCCAGCACCTACTGCGACGCGGGACCTCGGTTTATCCTGCAACTACCTCTTGTATTGACCTAATAAAGGTAACATAATAAACCAAAGCTTTATTCGGTCAATGCCCTAATAAAGCCTCGTGCATGTTTTCTGATGGTATACAAACATTGTGACGTCATGTTTATTGCAATGTTTACGCCTTGGGGTCATAGTTTCAACTGCAGAGATGTGCCTAAATCACAGGCACCTGAAGTATGGATAATACCCCCCCTTTTTTTTAATGAAAAAAATGTAAGAGTGTAAAATATTTCAAAAATATAAAATTTCCTCGTCAAACACATCTATATGTCGTTATGTGCAAGCAGATTGTACTTTTTCTCACGTTTAAAGAATGGCCCTATTCGGGTATAATAAAAATACACCTTATCTGATTGGTTAATTGTAATACAGTTTAAATATCTAACCAATCAGATAAGGCGAAACAGAAAAGCGACTCGAAAATCTCCTCCAAAGCTGCCAATAGAGAAAATTTTATGTATCCGATTAATAAATCGTTCGATTACGGCATATTTAACATTAATGGCGGGGTTTAGGTTTAATAGTTTAGTAGAAGAACATCTCCCTGACAGAGTGCTTGCAAAAGTATGATAGGTAACACTGTTATTACCTTGGAAATCTGTCTCGAAGCAGGGGTCCCCCCGTTTGTTTACAACTTTTGTTTCTTACCTTATGTATTTTTATTATACCGAATAGGGACCAGTGGCGGATTTAAGGGGGGGGGGGGCGCACCCGGCCTCCCCTAAAATTGTCAAAATTAACGTAAATCACAGTTTCGTCTAGAAAATGTAAATATGTATACTTGGTAGACCTCATTTTTACCCTATAAAATCTCTAAAATCCAGCCCCCACCTGGGCTTTGCCATGGACCCACTGCATGGGGGCCTCAAGGCGGCCCCCAGACCCCTTGCCTAGTTTTGGCTTCTAACTTCAATTCCTGGATCCGCGCCTGGGGACATTCTTTAAACGTGAGATAAAGTACAATCTGCTTGCATATAACGACATATAGATGTGTTTGACGGGGAAATTTTTATATTTTTGAGATATTTTACAGTCTTACATTTTTTTCATTAAAAAAAAAGGGGGGGGGGATTATCCATACTTCAGGTGCCTGTGCCTAAATCCGTCGAAAAATAGCTTGTTTTGGACGTTCAAATGTACAAATTTTGTTGCAGGGTAAACAAAATACATGGTTACTTTTTTGAAATATAAGCGATATTTGGGCTCGGGTCGAAAACGTCCTCTGTCACGTTTTCATACCCTCGCCCAAATATCTATTATATTTCAAGACAGTAACCATGTATTTTATATCTATACAGTCGTTTGGCCAGTTCCGAATTTTGACCAGGTTTGAATAATTATTAATTTAAGAGCTGATAATTAATACATTCAAAGGTGTAGAAATAAATTGATACCAATGGTAAGAAGGCTTATTTATGAGTGTTTGAATCATGCGAAGTTTTTATTTTTTGCCGTCAGTTCGGTTTCTTTATCGTACTTGCAATGCAACAAATCTTAAACCGCGACGCGTAAGTTTGCAGAAAAACCTCTGTAGAGACATCAATTTTTCGCATAAAACAACATTCTAGGTATCAAAAGTAAGTTTGATATGTACTCTAACAAATACTAAAAATTTGTCTAAAATAAATATTTAGAACACTGGAACATATCGGAATATTTTCGTGTTGTCATTTTACTAGTTCCGAATACCCATTTTAAACACTATTATAAATTCATTCTTCGTTGTTTTCTTCAATGTAAACGTGACTTATCATACCCCCGCTTGAAAAGCAGGGGGAAGGGGAGATAGTGATGGAATGTTTGTCCATCCATCCGTCTGTATGTCCGTCCAGCTGTCTGTAAGTCCGTCCGTCTGATACGCTTTGGGCCAGTTTGGGGTACCCATTTCTTAATCTCAACTCCTCTTCTACCATGGAATGAAATTTAATGAGGCTTCACATAATTTAATGAGGCTTTCCCAGAATCTTTGTTAAATAATGCCAAAGAACCTTTTCTATTTTATTTTTTGATCTGGCACATAATTCTTGCTTCCTTAGCACTACATGGATGCAGCCATTATTTCTAATATTGAAGGATATATCAATCTCTTATCCACAATTCCTCCATTCCACTGATTTAATGATACTTTCATAGATTTTTTATAACATTGTACATGTGATCTCTTATTATATTTTTTTGATTTGACACATATTCGGGTCTCCTAGCTAGAGCAAAAGATGGACTTTGTCTTAATAATCATACAGGAGGCGCGGGTTATCATTTTTGTGAGCTCAGTGTCCATAGCACACCTAGTTTCTCTTTATCCTTTGGGTTTACAAAAACTTACTGGTTAACAATTAATTTAACTTTTCTTAGGCATGCCAATGCATAATGTGTGGGACGTAATTACTATATTTTTCAATTCAGGGTTGAATTGAATGGGTACCGCTAGGGTATTCGGAACTCGTCGGCTTATTCGTAACTGGTAAAATGGACACCTATGTTAAACTGCCACATATTTTTTTCGGGGGGAAAGCTGAACTTTTATGAAGCAATATTTAATTCCACAAGTCACTGAACTACCTTGACTTAGATTTTAAAATAATGCCTCGTATATTCATAGCAACCCTGAATCCGTTTCTTATTCGGAACTGGTCAAATAACAGTATCATCCGAAGGACCGGTCTCCACGTCCCACAGTGGGATTCGAATCCACGACGTAGACAATGGAACTCAATAGCATGCGCGGATCTTGAGGGGGGGCAAGGTTATTAAATTCACTAAATATACTAAAGCAAAAAAAAGTTACCTTGGACCCCCCCCTGGAAAACGCAGACCACCCCTGGTAAACACAAATTTGTGTTAAATTGGTATGAAAAGTAGAGGTTTGAAGTATAAGAATTCAACGACTAAACCCCCCCCCCCTGCGAAATAAGTTTTTGACGTTTGGGCGAGGTTAGCCTTTTTTTTTACTTTTATTTTTTTTTTAAGGAATGAATTTAATAGCTACCCATTTTATACGGTATAAACTGGGGTTGGGGCAGTTTACGCTTTATAAACCTCGAAGCGGTTTATAAAAAAGCGTTAACTGTGTAAAGCGGTTTATAAACAAGAGGCCCAGGGGCCACAGCGCTCACCTGAGCACATCGGCTAGGAAAAAGCACATATCAGATCAGAACTGAAAGTTTACTGAGGTGGGGGGGGGGGATTTTTCCTATATATATTCCTGTGTAAAACTTGGGTAGGCCATTTTGGCCCCACCCTAGCCCCGGGGGTCATGATATGAACAAACTTTAATCTACACTACGTATACCTGAGGATGATTCCACATGAGTTTCATCTTTCCTAGCCCAGTGGTTCTTGAGAAGAAGATTGTTAAAGATTTTTCCAATATATATTCCTATGTAAAACTTTGATCGGCCATTTTGGCCCCAACCTAGCCCCGGGGGTCATGATTTGAATAAACTTGAATCTACACTACCTGAGGATGATTCCAAATGAGTTTCATCTTTCCTGGCCCAGTGGTTCTTGAGAAGAAGATTTTT
Source organism: Saccostrea cuccullata (assembly GCF_032062105.1). Taxonomy (NCBI): domain Eukaryota; kingdom Metazoa; phylum Mollusca; class Bivalvia; order Ostreida; family Ostreidae; genus Saccostrea; species Saccostrea cuccullata. The sequence continues at coordinate 1,003,367 of NW_026929887.1, forward strand.
TAAAAATGCCATTAATTTTTCTCTTAATTCATAATTATCTCATCTTGGAAAAGGGCGTGGCCCTTCATTTTAACAAACTTGAATTCCCTTTACCTAAGGATAACTTGTGGCAAGTTTGGTTGAAATTGGCCCAGTGGTTCTTGAGAAGATGAAAATGTGAAAAGTTAACGACAACAATGACAACGACGACAGACAACGGACAAATTTTGATCAGAAAAGCTCACTTGAGCCTTCGGCTCAGGTGAGCTAAAAAGCGTAAACTGCCCCAACCCAGTTTATACCGTATAAAATGGGTAGCTATTAAATTCATTGCTTATAATTTAATTTTCATTCATTTGATGTAAGAAAAAAAGATGACTGTTCTAACAAAATGACTTCAATTTGTACAAAATTTGAATGTAACGTCAGGCGGATTGATGCGTTTTTGACGCAGGTCATTGTGACGTAGGCAACCCACTTTATACGATATAAAGTGAATTTTTTATCCAATCAAATACAGCGTTACAACCAGAATTAAATTATTTGCTTGTCAAGAAATATCTGGGTTGGATATTTTTTTGGACTTGGGTGGACCCCCCCTGGAAAAAAAATTCTGGATCCGCGCCTGTCAATAGCATTGTTCACATTAGTATTGTTTTGAAATCCACATTATGAATATATTCATTTGACTTGCACTTTTTTATTCCCAGAATGTGGTAAAGATGTGAACAATAGAAAAAAACTTTTGAAATTGGCAGTTTTACTCTCACTTAAAAAGAAAAATCAGAAGTCTCTGAAGAGACTGCCAACTTGTACTTTTAAGAAAGGAAGGAAAGTTTTAATGAATCCCCCACATAAGAACTGGTTACATTTTATACAAGACAAAGAATAAAATACAATCAATATTTTGATTTATAACTCTTGCACATTTCCTGCATGATATTTACGTAACATATTTTCCTTTCTTGTCATACATAAAATATAGTTGACACTTCAAACGCTACCGCCTCAGTAAAACTTACATCGCAATCAGTTCTTAAAACATTTAATTCAACAGAGAATATTAAACTTTTTACATATCTATTAAATATGCAAAATTTATAGTTATAAAGTTCATAGCTCGTAACGAAGTCCGTTAGGTTTTTTTGTATACATGATTCTACTTATCTTGCATTGGGAACCTTAGGGCTAGGCACGTCATGCGCGAGCAGAAGGTTGGGTCTGAGTGCAATTCTTGTTTCCTTTCCGATGCCTTTTCTATCCCAAATTATTTAACATATGTAGTGACCGCTAACGTTGTTTCCCTAGACTAGAAGTGATCGGCGAGTGCACTTTGTTAGATCTTTAAAACTGAAGACATATGTCATTTATTAAGAATATACCTCCTCCTTTCTTGCTTGCGTTAGTCACAATTTCTGTCACTACATATAAAGGAGGGAACCGGTCTATATGTGGAAAACTTCTCGGATGGGACATCAAACGACAATTCATCTACCCATAAATCACAATGTTAGCAGTTAAAAATGTGGTTGTGAAACACTGATGCCCCAGTTTGGTAGCTTTTAGCGGGGGATAACTTTTTCCAAATGCATGTCAAACTCTAAAGGTCATGGTTAAAAGTGTCGGTACCCAAAGGTCTTGTCACAAGGAATACACCTGTGAAATTTGAGAGCCATAGCCCCACCAACTCAAAAGTTATGGGCAATGATAACATTTTGCGAACAGACAGAGAGATAGATAGACGGACGGACAGGACAAAAACTATATACCCCCGAAACTTCGTTTAAAAGGGCATGATAATAAAGCCAACCCGTCCAATACCGTCTTTATAGACAAACACGAATATTGAGAAAGTGCACCTTTTAAAATTAATGTATCAACTTTTATTTTAACACGACAAAAAAGAGTGAAACTGATTCAGAATTATTTGAATCTGCTCTTGTTATCGATTATGATCGATGATAATATTTCGAGACCTGTTCTTTTTTTTATTGATCTATTGACATACATGTAAGAGATGACAGATGAAAATTTATGTTTTATTCAATGATTCTGAGTTTAGTTTACTTGAATTCCAAGTTAAATCGAAATCAGTATTTTCTCTCCGAGTTAGTTCCCTTGGCCGCCATCTTGTCTTCCAACCTATTGATTAAATTTAAGAGGGTGCAACAGATATTTGGGGGAAAATTTCATGGAATTATGATATAATGGAGGCTTTAACAAATGTATATTTTTCATTAAAAAAACCAATGCTTCCTACACCAAAATGGCCAGTATAAAATGATAAAATTTGGCTGAATAATAAAGGAATATGGGCATATTGACCTCCAATATAGCCGTCAACGGGAAATAGCTCTTGCTATATATAATTTAGCTTACTGAAAGCTATCTATTCATTGGCCCCAAATCAACTCCGTTGTTTAGTGATTTAAATCGACTTTCTTATTCCTTATCTTTTGAGGTTTTCTTAACTTTTGGTCTGAATCGGCTATCGCCTTTACTTTCTTTCATGTTAAATACGAAGTCCCTCGTGTTTGGAATCGAATTGGTCGCATTTATAATTAATATTATCCTCCCGTGTGCTTTCTTCGTGCCCGGGACTAGTAGCATGATAACTGTGAAATCACTAATTTTCATGGTGTTTAATTCTACGTTCTATCGAGCGGAAGAGTAACTTTTGAAGCATGCACTTGCTATTTATATGACCAAAGCACGTTAAATACCCCCCCCCCCCGATTCAACACTCTATATACATAACGCAAATGCTCACTATACTAGTAAGTACTCTGATGTGACATACCCTATCATGGTAATATATATAAGTTCAGTGACGGGAAGATGCACCTATAAATAGAGATTTGACATCATATTCATAAAGAAAATAAATCCCACCATATGTCTCAACAACATATGTGCTAAAATTTCAAGCATTTGTAATGATTAGTTGCTGAGAAAAATGCGACAAAAATTACTGTAATGTATGGTAAGGACAGATTTGCAAGGATAAACAGGAAGTTGACATCAGAAGTAAACAAAAATGTACATGTATCCCTCCATATGGCGTGCCCTAACAAAGATTGTACTAAAATTTCAAGCATGTATTTGCGAGCAGTTGATATGAAAACTGCGACTAAAAATTTGTTGTGTATGAAAAGTACAGACGCATGGATAAACAGGAAGTTGACATCGGATTTAAACAAAATAGAACCCCATTATATGGCATGCCTCAGAGAAGATTGCATTAAAAATTCAAGCATCTGCAATTAGTTGTTGCTGAGAAAACTGCGACGAAAATTGTTATATTTGAAACGGACAGACGCACGGATAAACAGGAAGTTGACATCGGATTTGAACAAAAATGAATTCCACTACATGGCATGCCTCAGAGAAGATTATATTAAAAATTCAAGCATCTGCACTGATTAGTTGCTGACAAAACTGCGACGAAAATTTGATATTTATGAAACGGACAGAGGCACGGATAAACAGGAAGTTGACATTGGATTTGAACAAAAATGAATCCCATCATATGGCATGCCTCAGAGAACATTTTGTAAAAATTTCAAGTATCTGCGACGAGTAGCTATAGTTGCTGAGAAAACTGCGACGAAAATTTGTTATGTAAAAACGGACAGACGCACGGATAAACAGAAGGTTGACATAGGCTTTAAACCAAAAAGTTTGTTACAGACAGACACACAGCTAGACGGAAGGACAGACACACAAGGTTAAAACAGTAGCCCCCCCTCTACTTCTGAGCGGGGGTATAATTAGAGATACGTGTATGCGTAAAAAGTTATGTGTCAATATATGTACAAAATCATTGGCTTTGACATGATTTGCATTTTGCTCTTTTAAGGAGTTTTTATATTTCTTAATTTAAAATTTAATTGTGCATAGCTGATACAAGAGAGACTGTGCGCTACTTCATGTGTATTTATCTATTTTTTATTGCGTTTTGCAGGTTTTATGCATTTCGCTCGGCCCAGTAAATTTTAACTAAGTTGTTTGTGTCTATAAAATCTATATTAAAAGAATTTGATGCATTGGCAATAAAATTCAAACAGAAGTATGGAAAAGGGGGAAGATTTTACCGCGTGTGTGTGTGTGTGAGGCTGTGTGTGAGTTTTTATGTAACTGAGACTTATGTCACCAAGAATGTCAAACATTCCATTTTTTCATCCAAGAAGAAAATCTTGAGAATGTAAACGTGTATTGGAGGGCTTTCTTTTATACCTCTCTTTATATAGATTCACGTGATATCGCGACAGATACAGAATTCAATCAGCTATATGTAAACGAAAATCTTAAATTAGAATCTATTTTTAGTTAATCTGTGGCATGATATATATAATTTAGGATTACACATTTTTGTGGTTAATTGTTCAGCAAAATTATTGTTACCCTTATCAGAAAGGAGCAATTTGACGTAGAAATAGGATGCCACATGTCCTGAAAATGTGAGAGATTATAAAATATTGATCAAAATCATCTGGAAACATTTGAGTGTCTACTGTATAAACTTATCAATAAATCACAATAAATCTTTCCACATACACGATGGAGTTGATGTTTATTACCATGTCCTTATCTAATATATAAGATCATTCACACTTGTATTTCAACACAAAGGGTTACACCTGTGGTTTGTTATGTCATTTTAAGTTCCATCATAACATTCACTTTGTTAAACTGGCGAGATTTTTTTCGAAAATACCTATATTGCTTTAAACAATTTAAGAGCAGAAAAAACACGGGCCTCCAAAACATCGGAGGTGGGATCAGGTGTCATTGAGGAGTGAGCATCCCCTGCCGACCGTCACACCCGCCGGGTGGTCCTTGTCATTATCGGGAAATAATGGGAAAATCCGTTGACAATTTAGTGTATAAATAATGGACTAACAATTAGTATGAACAACGTCAGTCAGCATTTGACTCAATGATAAATCATATTTGCTGACAAGGTCATAGTATCAACCATAGAACTAATGAAATGATTTCTTTTAACGAGACTGCTAATATTCTTGTTTCATCGACTTGTTTGTCAATGATTTACCTTGTTTTAGAAATTATTCATACGTACAGCATGCTCTTGCATATCGAATAAACTGAGATATGTAAACTCCGTATGCAGGTGATGAAGGTATATTGCTGCATAATTTAAGGAAGATTACGATTGAAAAGTTCAAGTCATCCTGTTTTTTATAAAGCTTGGTTGTTAGAATACCATCAACGTATTTTTCAAGTAAAATATCCAAGTATGTAACAGATGTGTCAGACTCTGTGGAATTGTTTTTTTTATCTCAAGCTCAAAAGGATATATCGTATCGACATAAGAATGGAAATTACCATTGTTAATTTACGCAAGTCAAACTCCAAGGTAAAGGAATGAAATATGTTTTCCAAAGGAAAGACTAGTTCTTAATGAATGTAACCAAGAAGTATGAAAACACTAGCCATTTCAGAGTTATAGCCAAGGGTGAAACTCTAAGGTCAAATGGTAAAAGAACTGCGAACGATAGTGTTGTTCTCCCGCCTACCTCCAAGTCAATTTTCAAAAGTTAACATAATCGAATGATTTTTTTTTTATAATATTTCATATATTTTCATAAAACATTACCTATTTGGAAAAATAAAGAGAAAAAACTCTATAATTTTGGGAAAACTGTTGTTTTTTTTGCTATAGAAATCAACGGAAAATATTTTTAAAAGATCTCTTTTCTGGACTGTCATTTTACAAATTCATATCAAAGCTTTTTTGTGTTTCACTGGGGGTGGGATGGGGAACATATATAAACAAAAAAACGACAAAAATGTTTTTTTTCACTAATTTTAATTTCATTAATATTTTCATGTTTAATTTATTTGTGTAAAGTATAAATTTTTCATTTATTTATTTCCCTAAAACATAAGAAAAGATATAAGGAACATTTAATCATATCCAAGACTATTTTAAATATGGAGATGCATGAAAGTCCGATTTCAATGCAAAATATCGTCTACCCCCTTATTTCAAGACCTGGATTTAGGGATAATTTACTATTTAGCACTGGTTTTAAAATAATTAAAAATTACCATTGAACTGTTCTTTGTATAAAACAAAGATTTTATGGCCAAATCGCTATGAATTAAATGGGTGCAAAATGTAGGCGTGGATCGAGAGTTGCGTGCGTAGTTCTTAAAGATATTAAGACTTTTAATGAGAAATACATCGGTGGTATATAAAAGCCCCTGCATATATTGTTCAAAAGTTATGGCCATATAGTTTGAGTTTTTTTACAGTTCAAACTCGAAGGTAATGCAAGGTTAAAAGGTCAAATTTGTTGGTAGCTTTGTCACATGGAATACACCTGTGCTGTGAAATTTGAAGGCCGTAGACCTAACTGATCAAAACTGATGTCCAACGTTAAACTTTTCAAAAAGTGATTCCAACTCAAAGGTCAAGAGTAAATTATATCCATGGAAAGATCTTATCACAGTAAATACACACGTGAAGTAAAGAAGCCCTCACGCAAATTTTAAGTTTTGACAAAGTTTCAAGCTGGGAATTTATTTTCAAAATTGGGACTACATTATATCTTCATGGTCAAGGTCAAGAGGTCAAATTCGTAAGACCGCCTCGTCACATGAAGTACAAGTGTGAAAAAATGAGAGCTATAGTTTTATCCAGTCAAAAGTATAGATGGGCAATGTTAAAAGTTTTTACGGATAAACAGATGGACGGACAGGGCACAAACTATGTATAAACCACGCATATTCGATTACGGGGTCCTAAAAATAACAGCGTGTATAGAGTTTACTTCAAGAAAGTAGCTTACTTTAAGAATTTTTTTTCTTCTAAATAAAGATGAACAAGCAAATTCAAAGAATTGTGGTCTCCCGCTTTCGGTCTCTTTATGGGTGAGATTTTATTTTTATGACATATTGTGTCAAATATGAACTACCTATCATATGCCATTAAGAAATAATCACCGAAGTTGATTTTTTTAAAATAAGGTAAAGGGGTCAGAAATCAAAGCATGCTTGGAAATATCTTGTCACAGGTAATGGACATATCAAAGCCTTGTATTTCCTTACTCAAAAGTTATAAGGAACAAGATGTGTTTGTGAAACAATGATGACTCCATATGGCAACATAGCGAAGATTAAACTTTTCTTAATTGAAGTTCAGTGTACCCTAAGTCAGTGTAGGGTCTTCTCACAAGAAAAAACGATTGTGAAATATAAAAGCCCTAGCACCACCTGTTCAAAAGTTACGGCAAAGGATAAGTTTTTGAAAGGTAGGTCAACTCTTAGGTCAAAGTTGTTGGTTTCGTAAGAAAAGTCTTGTCACAAGCATTACACATGTGAAGTATGAAAGCCCTAGCCCTTACCGTTCAAAAGTTATGAACAAGGTTAAAGTTTTAAAAAGAAGGTCAAACTCCAAGGTCAAGGATCTTGATATCCAATGAAAGGGCTTGTCAAAAGGATTAAATATGTTAAGTATGAAAGCCTTACACCTAACCCTTCAAAAGTTATGGTCAAGGTTTGTTTTTTTTTAAGGTAGGTCAAACTCCAAGGTTTAGATCAAAGGGTGAAAGTTGTTGGTATCCAATGAAAGATCTTCTCAAAAGGATTACATATGTAAAGCATGGGAGCCCTAGCTGTTACCGTTCAGAGGTTATGGACAAGGTTAAAATATTTAAAAAGTAGGTCAAAATCCAAGGTCAAAGTCAAAGTTTCTGGTATAAAATGAAAGGTCTTCTCACAAGGATTACATTTGTGAACTATGAAAGCCGTAGCCCTTATCGTTCAACAGTTATGGCCAAGATTTAATGTTTTTTCATACGTACAAAAATCTCCAAGGTCAAATGGTTAAAGTTGTTGGAATCCAATGAAAGGTCTTCCCACAAAGAATACATATTTAAATCTGAAAGTCCTAGTATCTACCGATCAAAAGTTATGGCCAAAATAAAAGTTTAAACTTTTTGTGTAAAAGTGGGTCAAACTCCAAGGTCGAAAGCGGAGGACAAAAAAGCAAAGGTAATGAAAGTACACTAAATTGAGAGAATGACATTGTGACTTCGTCAAATCCAATTGACGCTTTTCCGGTAAACTTAATATATAAATAGAACTGTTTAAAGCGTAAGTTAATTTTATGCCCCCATAATGGAAGATTCGGGAGTACATAGTTTTGCCCTGTCGTTTGGTCTGTCTGCAAACACTTTAACCTTGCCCATAACTCTTTACTGGGTGGGGCTATGACTATTCTACTTAATAAGTGTATTCTTTGTGACAAGACCTTTTTTGGGGTGCCACCAAATTTTTTTACCTTAAAGTTTGACACATTTTTACAAAAATATTCCAAACTTTTACCTTGGCCCTTACCTATAGGACCTTCCTACGTCACATATGTACTTTTTGTGACAAGACCTTCCATTTGATACCAAGAACTTTGACCTTGAAGATGTATTCGTACTTTAAAAAAACATTAACATTGCCCATAACTTTTGAACGGTAAGGGCTAGGGCTGTCATATTTCACATAAGTAATCCTTGCCACAAGACCATTCATTGAATACCAACAACCTTGACTTTGACATTTGAACTACTTTTTAAAAACTTTAACCTTGATCATAACTTTTAAAGGGTTACTTTACATTTGTAATCCATATGACAAAACCTTTTATTTGATAATCTTTTATTTGTTACCAACACCTTTGATCTAGAAAACTTGGCCATAACTTTTGAAAAGTGAAGCTAGGACTTCATATTTCACAGGTGTATTCCTTTTCCCAAAACCGTACATTGGGTACCAGAATATTTGATTTGCATTTGCGAAAATCTAACCTTCGTTATGTTGCCATACGGGAGCATCAGTGTTTCACAAGCACATTTTGTTGCAGCCCGGAGGACCGGGCTGCTCTATACATATAAGTTTAAGTGTTGGTGTATGGAGATTGAGGTGGGAGAAGTTATTCAGAATTAAAGGTTTTTTGAACATTAAAAAGATTGCTAATCAGAATGTTCTTTCCCTTTATAAATTACGAGATTCATAATATATTTACTTCCATCAAGTGAATCTGTAAAAATATATATGTTTTTCATATTTAAGGTGGCTCATTACATCCACAGTTTATTTTAGATTTCAGTACAGCACCACTTATTATGTAGATGTCAAATATCCAGATTGGGGGGTATTGATATCATAAATATTTTTTACAGAATTTTTTAGTTTTTGTCTAATTTTAGTGAAATGTTTCATTTCAAGTTTATTATTAACAGAATTTCTGAACTTTCAGTGTCAAATGATGGGCATCTTCTTAGGACAAGTACACACAGTGAAAATACCTTATACCGTATAAGTGGAAATTTTAGCGAGACGCAAATTTAGCGATTTCTCCTTAAAAAATGGTAATTTATTTTTAGCGAGAGGTAATTTTAGCGATTTTGAAATGCTAACTAAAGAAGCTATTACAAATAAAATGCAATTAATTTTTAGCGATATATAATTTTAGCGATCTCAGGACCCTCGCTAACAATGCCACAATTAAATCCTCGCTAAAAATTCTACTTATACGGTAATACCTAATAATAATTTTATTAGAAAAAATAATTTTCTCCTAAAAAACAATTAATGTCATTATTATTTTAATCTATGCATAAAACATTAAGAAAATGAGTTCTGAAGAGACAAGGAATGTATTTCAATGAATTACATGTGTCAAATTGAATGAAGAATGTTTAAACGAAATGAAAAATCCAATTTAAAAAATATTTGGAATAAATAGTCCACTTTTAAGAGTTATCTTTCCTAATTACCCAAGACTCAAAAGACGAAGGAACGTTTGACATTACATCTAAAATTCAGAACAAAGTTTTAAATTGCCAGAGTATACATTTAAATCAATAAAGCAAATATATAAATTAACACCAACACAGTAAATAATGCAAGTAAATAATTTTTTAATTTCAACAAAGGTGTAGATTTTAACTCGAATTTCCTCCATACAAACATGTCATTGATTGATAGAGCTCACTGCATGCATCGCTATGAAATTGACATTACTTGTTTGGCGAAGATTTGACTGTTGTTTTCTTTTGTTTCTGCTTAAAAGCCATTCTTCTTGGTTATGCATTATGAATCCGTTACTTTGTTTTCATTTTTTATAACACCGCATGTTTCATCTATTTTTAAAGCGTTTGAAAGGTCAGAGTCATATTATAGAGGTACCTGTACAATTCGTCCCCAGAGGAAACCAGCCGACACAATGGAGGTTTATTTTTTGGTGTAGTACGTCATCAAAAAGTGGTGTAATGAGCCTCCTTAATATATAATGTTACTTATCATTTACTATCGAAAAAACGACAGGTCCCTTTTTTTAGAACATCGACTTTTACTTATCGGATAAAAACGTACTGTGTACAGTTCGTGTTTTGTATTCTTAAAACGAAATACATTTTTGAATATATGTGATGCATGTGTCTGGTTTCAATTTATATTTTATGCAGACGACATTTACTTAAGTAATTGATAAAGTTTAAAAGGGTATCGTTTTTGTTCGATTTTCATCCGACAATAAGTTTTCAAAATATTCTCGACTATCGTCTCCCTCATTTAGACGCATGCCTTTTTCACACATATCGAAGCGGTTTGATGATCAAGACTCATTTCCATTGTTTACTTTATTTATTTCCCGAGCGACAATTGATGGTTACATCAATGTTTTCTTGTTTCTTTTTTGTTATGGGGAAGTTAAAAATAAATTTTACATCTTTTGAAATAAGCAGAATATAATCCGTTACGATAGAGAGTAAAAAAAATGTGGAAGAAAAAAATAAGACCAGAGGTTAGAAACTGGATACATTACGATCTTGGCAATAATCATTCATATTATAAAAATCGACGAAACTGGTATTTTTCTATGCTTACATTCTATATATAGACATTTCTAAAACTTATATATAATGATTGATTGACAGTAGCGCCATTAAAAACAGATATATCACTATATGTCTAAAAAGTTAATGTTTGAAGACGATAATGGGACTCCCCAATTTCCTAATTTAATAACTGATCATTAAGACGGCTATGTAGTCTTTAACATTTTAGATACACAATTCCTAGAAGCAAAATAATAATACAGATGATGATGATGAAGTTAATAAATAACACCCAATATTTAGCTCGTGCTCAGAGACAAGAAGAGTTTATATGTGATAGTAAGGAGTCCGACCGTCTGTCTGTCCATAAATCTTTTGTCACACATGCTACTCCTCCCACAGATTTGGTCTCGTTTCAAAATAACTTGGCAATGCACTAAGATGCATAATTCTGTGTATCAGTTTTTAGCTCTACTGGTCAGAGACCAGAAGAGCTTATGCGATAGTAATGCGTTCGGCGTCCGTCCGTATGTCTGTCTGTCTGTAAACATTTTTTCAAAATGTTACTCCTACTACATTTTTGGTCTGATTTCAATATAACTTGGCACACAAGAAGATTACACTAAGATACATAATTTTGTGCATCGGTTTTTGATTTCGATGAACGGTGTTGCCATGGTTACTAAAAATTGAAATTTCTGTAAAATTCTTTAAAATGCTACTCCTCCTACAGTTTTGGTCTGTTTTCAATATAACTTGGCACACAAGTAGACTACACTAAGATACAACATTCTATATATCAGTTTTTATTTCGATGAACGGTGTTGCCATGGTTACTTAAAATAGAAATTACTTCGGAAAACATGCAAAATGCTACTCCTCCTACAGTTTTGGTCTGATTTCAATATAACTTGGCACACAAGTACTCTACATTAAGATACATAATTCTATTTATAAATTTTTGATTTCGATGAACGGTGTTGCCGTGGTTACTAAAAATAGAAACTTCTGTAAAATTCTTTCAAAATGCTACTCCTCTTACAGTTTTGGTCTGATTTCAGTATAACTTGGCACACAAGTAGACTACACTAAGATACACAATTCAGTATATCGGTTTTTGACTTGGATGAGCCTTATTGCCTTGGTTACTAAAAATAGAAATTCCTGTAAAATACTCTCAAAATGCTACTCCAAATACCCTTTTAGTTTGATTATCATATAATGTGGCATGCAAGTAGACTACACTAAGAACATTAAGAGACCTAGTCAAGGATCATTTTTCTATTTATTGTTGTTGTAAAGTTTCAATTCCCAACTGCTTAAGTACTTTTCTCTTCCTTTTCAATAAGTACAAACCAGTAGAGCTTCAGTCTCGACAGAGACTTCTGGTTTTATTTCGATGAACGGTGTTACCGTGCTTACTATAAATAGAAATTTCTGTGAAATACTTTCAAAATGCTATTCTACCTACAGTTTTTGTCTGATTTCATTATAACCTGAAGCGCAAGTAGCCTACAGTAAGATACATAATTCTGTGTATCGGTTTTTGATTTCAATGATCGGCGCTCCCTATCCCAATGTAATTCTGCAATTGACGATTGATTGATTGATTATATATTGTTTAACGTCCCATTCAAGAATTTTTCACTCATACAGAGACGTCACCGAAGGCCGGTGAAGTCAAGGGCTTCAAATTTAGACCAATACTCGGCACTCAGGGTCATTGAGCAATGAGGGTTCTTTACCTTGCCAACGACTACTGTGACACGGGACCTACGTTTTTAAGGTCATGTACGAAAGACCCGTAACTTTCACTTCTAGTGGCGACCGCTTGGCGAAGAAACAGTCACTACCTATGTTTACGTCGTAGGTTTGACGTGGCGCCGCGAACGAGAATCGAACCCGGGCCTCCCGATCAGGATTCCAAAGAAAGTGGCTCCCATCAGCCACGTGCCTCGAAAGATAAGTGGTTGATTTTTTAGTTTAGAGGGGTAGACCTACATACTGACATAATTATCTTTCTTCATTTAGAGAATAATCTGGGGAGCACTTATGATTTCAATGAACTAGCTGCAGATCTGTAGCTCTCCGAAAAAAATTGATAGACCGGAGAGCTACAGTGCCACCCATTGAAAAAACTGTATATTTATTGCGCACAAAAAAGTGCGCTCGATTCTTGATTAATTCTTCCAAAGTCTTACCTCAATTGCAAAAAATGGAAGATTTCAAAAAATTACTCTCCTCTATCAAGTTCTCTCGTATTTGACATCTGAACGAAGTACATTGGACCGAATTATCTTTGAAACCAAAATGGCAGTATAAATAAGCGAAATGTCCGATGATTGCAATATCAGGGCCAGGAGGACTATTAACAACAATTATGAGGAATGTTTTGTTGCGGAAAGAGTCAAAGAATATGTTAGGAACACATGGTTAGTAATATTTTGATATTACACTTTAAAAACATGGAGAAATAAATCGAGAACCGAACGCATTTTTTTGTGCGCAAGTTTTTTCAATGGGTGGCTCTGTAGCTCTCCGGTCTATCAATATATATTTTTTCGGAGAGCTACAGATCTGCAGCTATCAATGAACTAAACATTGATATTTTTGTGAAATACTTTCAAAAAACTCTGATTTCAATATAATTTGACACACAAGTTGCCTACAGTTAGATACATAATTCTGTCTTCTTTTATGAACGGTATTGCCGTGGTCACTAAAAATACCGTATAAGTGGAAATTTTAGCGAGACGCAAATTTAGCGATTTGTCCTTAAAAACTGGTAATTTATTTTTAGCGAGATGTTATTTCAGCGATTTTAAAATGCACATTAAAGAATTACAAATAAAATACAATTAATTTTTAGCGATATTCAATTTTAGCGATCTCGACACCCTCGATAATAATGCAAAAATTAAATCCTCGCTAAAAATTCTACTTATACGGTAGAAATTTGTGAAATATATTCAAAATAATACTTGGCACATAAGTAGCCTTCACTAAGATACATTATTCTGCGTATCCGTAGACTACGTATACATGATTTGATGATTGATTGGTGTTTAACGCCGAGACGGCAGTATCTAAGCCATATTCCGGCGGTAGATTAAGTTTATCTGACCGTTTTTTGAAGGGATTTTGGTTTCTCTGGCGGCTCCCAGTGGGCCTACTCTTTTTCGAAATCCAGAGAAATGATCTTTTTTCCTGCCAAGGGGGGGGGGTGTAATCCTTGAAACGGGACACCCTTTAACGTCCCATCCGACAGACTGAAAATTTAATAATATGTAAACTGTTAAAAAGAAAATTACTTTATGTATTTCCAGTCACTGCTTAAGTTATTCACTTCTAAATTTTAATGTAAAATTCAGTCTCACGTAAAAATATTCTAAAATTGTATTAACATTAACGTTTGTAAAAAGTTCATACATCGCGTTCTCACATTTTTAAAAAGTCTATTTCGAACAGGCGAAAAATCGACACAATCTAAAAGAATATGGCATACGGTTAAAGGACAGTCACACGATATGCACTCAGGCTGAAGTTCCCCATCAAGCAAGTATGAATGAGTTATTTTTGGGCGACCAATACTTGATTTGATAATTTTTATTCTAATGATAATGATAAAAGGGTTACAAAAAAAAATACATAAAGGATCACCATGATTTGTAGTTGGATATGATTTTGATAACCACAATACAACGAGTTGGCATTGGAAAAAAGTTGGCCACTACCCCCCCCCCCCCCCACCCCCCACCCCCCACCCCAACAAAATAGGATTTTCGAGTTTGGGCAAGCCCTCGGGGAATAGTTCTCTGTCGCTGGTTTGATTAAAGAGCTATCTCACTCACACCCAGTGGATAAGTGTATATTGTATAATTCCAATTTTAAATTGCTATAATACCTGCTACAGTTTTGGTTTGCATTGAGGCACAAAATTCGACTACAAGACGATGCACACTTCCCCGCTCCGAAGGAGAGGGGGTATGCTGTTTTACCCTTGTCCGTCTGTCTGTCCGTAACAAAATTTTGGTCGCAGTTTTCACAGTAACTCATCGCGGATGCTTGAAATTTTAGCACATTCTTTGCTTAAGCATGCCATATGATGGGATCTATTTTTGTTCAAATACGATGTCAACTTCCTGTTAATCCGTGCATCTGTCCCTACACTGTACCATAGGCGCTTGGTTTCAGGATGGTGTATTTTGTGTATTATGTGTTTTTCTAGGTGTGTCTGAATACCCTCATCAAAATAAAAATAAAAATTCGCTGAAATTAGCACGTTTTAAAAATGTCATATTTACTGTATATAAAAAGAGTAAAGGAGCGTCACTCTTCATCTTGAAAATCAGGGGTACCTGGGTTCACACTTAATTTTCATCTATATCTACATTTTTCCTACCGGTGTCGGGTGAGATCTAGCTTCAAAAATGATTGAATGACTACTCCCTTTCATCTGTTGACGTACATTTGCCGTTTTAAACATGCAGTGAACTGAAACGTCCTCGATTCTTGCACCTGTTTATCGAAAGCAACGGAAGGGCCGATTTTTAACGATGAAAAATGTAGAGGCGTCCCGGAATGACAGGGAAAATCTAGAGAGAACAAGTTTGGCGCAGTTTCTGACCTTCCTAGATTTTCCATGTAATTTCGGGACGCCTCTAAATTTTTCATCGTTAAAAATCGGCACTTCGGTTGCTTTCGATTTCTGTGCTAGGTATCGAGGACGTTTTGGGTTTACTGCATGTTTTATACGGCAAGTTCAAATCGGCAGACTTTTGAAATGAGTTACTAAATCATTTTTGAAGCTAGATCTCACCGGACACCGGTAGGAAAAATGTAGATATAGATGAAAATTACGTGTGAACCGAGGTAACCCCTGATTTTCCAGATGGAGAGTGACGCTCCTTTACTCTTTTATATACAGTAAATATTACATTTTTAAATCATGCTAATTTCAGCGAATTTTTTGTGCGCCCGAATCGATAGATCCGAGGCGTATATTGTTTTTGTCCTGTCTGTTTGTCTGTCTGTCTGTTGTCAACTTTAACTTTCGCCATAACTTTTGAACCATGAGAGATAGAGACTTCATATTTGGTATGCACACTCCACCAATTAAGTTCTTTTAAATGACACCAAGGTAAATGACCTTGTGACCTTGACTATGACCTATTTGCTCAAAATAGCTTTTTCAATCTTTCGCCATAACTTTTGAACCATGAAAGATAAAGACTTCATATTTAATAAACGTACTCCTACAATAACACTCTTTCAAATGACACCAAGGTCAATGACCTTGTGACCTTGACTATGACGTATATGCTAAAAATAGCTTTTTCGAACTTTCACCATAACTTTTGAACCATGAGAGATAGAGACTTCATATTTGTATGCATACTCCACTAATAAAGTTCTTTCAAATGACATCAAAGTCAATGACCTTGTGACCTTGACTGTGACCTATATGCTAAAACAGATTTTACGAACTTTCGCCATAACTTTTGAACCATGAGAGATAGGGATTTCATATTTGGTATGCCTACTCCACTAATGAAGTTCTTTTGAATGACACCAAGGTCAACGACCTTGTCTTTGACTTATCTGCTAAAAATATTTTTTGAACTTTGTTGCCGCCGGGCGTATAGTGTTTCACAAACACATCTTGTTATTTTTATTTTGATGATTGTATTCAGACACACCTAGAAAACACATAATACACAAAATACACCATCCTGAAACCAAGCGCCTATGCACTGTACCATAGTTACATAACAAATTTTCGTCGCAGTTTTCTCGGCAACTACTCCTTGCAGATGCTTGAAATTTTAGCGTATTTTTGCTGAGGCATGTCGTATGCTGGAATCCTTTTTTGTTCAAATCAGATGTAAACTTTCTGTTTATCCGTGCTTCTGCTTGTAACTTAACTTTTGTACATTAACCTTATAGTATATATTCGCATCAGAGCGGGAGGATACCTAGTAAGCATTGGCTCACGGACTTCTTGTTTCTGAATTACTGAACATAGAAGGATATAGTTTGTTTTTATTTTGCCCCCCCCCCCCCCCCCCCCAATCGCTTAATGCGAGATTTTAACATGCATCTGATACATTTTTTTTTCCATTCTGACAACGTGTCAAGGTATTCTTTTTCATGTTTTGCCCATCGTCTGACGTATTCTTCAACAGGATCTAATGTATTTATGAAATTATGACGCAAGTTAAAAGATCGGGGTTTTCAAAACTTTGGCACTTTTAAAAGTCTATAGCTTCATTTATATTGAAAGTCAGAATTCAGCACTCCCGGAGAAGGAAAGAAATGTTTTTTAATTAACACAAAAAAAAAACCTTCAAGGTTTAAGTTCAATAACTTCTATCACCACTATTTCGAGGTCTAATCCAGTATTCAATATTCTGATAAACAATCTCAAGGCTGTCTGTTAATATGCATGTCGGTCTTCGAAAAGTGTGAAATCGATATTTCATAATGTAAAAAAAACTAATGTTTTGATAAGGTGTTGACAATCCATAATATAGATGACCTGTTGTCATCTACAGACCTTAATAGGCATTGATGAATCTTTGAGGGGATCAGGATTCCTAATTGAGTCAAAATAAATGTCATTAGATCTCACGTGATCTGTCATTAATCTAGAACAAAGGTCTAATGGAAAGAACAAAATTAATGGAATTAATAAATATTTCTGAAAATTTAGTGATTTTTGTGGTTTCAAATAACAAGGCATAAGAAAATCGATGAATTTAATGCCCTGTTCACACGGAGAGTTTAATTCGAATTAGTTTACTGCGCATCAAATTACTTCGCATTAGCTCCGTGTGAACGCTAAGCGAGGCTAATTAAACTCTCCGTGTGAACAGGGCATTATTATAGGATAACGGGTTTTGGTAGGGACAGAATTTTGTTGATTTGTCGTATAAAAAGGTTTTGATGATAATACAATTTCGTTGATTTATCGTCTAAATATTGGGTTTCTTGGGCATAAAATTTCGTTGTCTCGAAAGTAACCCCTTTCAATAAGTAGTTATATAAAAAAATCGTCTTGGATTTATTTTCTTTATTAATAATAATAATATTTATTTATTAATACCGGTAATTGTTATCAACGACATCGAATCCCCCGCGGAATTTTTTCTTTTACATTAATTGTGAAAAAGAACTTGCAAAATTTTATTGATTAAATAATTATAATGTATGATATATTTTTCACTATGACCCAAGGAATATCCGTATTGATTTGGCGGTCAATAGGTCAAAGGTCTATAGGTCATGAATTCAAAAATTCTGTCTTTAACACTTTCGCTTCCGTGTGATATCTCGAGAAGCTTTTGCATTAATATTTTACACCTCAACTCCCTATGACCTCTCCTGGCCGACTGACGAATGAAAATGGTCCGACTCGAAACTTTTTTTAAATATTCCAGTGCACAATAATTTGATAATTCCTCTTATCCCGTCCACAGATATGTTAAAATTTTCGAGGGGGCGGGGGGGAGGGGGAATCCTACCTACCCATCAAATAATTTCGCCCTGAGTCGGGAAAGGGCAAACAAACATTTTTGAAGGTGGCCTTACTTATTCTAGTTTGTGTAGTCAAAATGCAAAATTGATTAACATGAAGTAAACATACTGTTTGAATTGTTCAATTTTAATGGAAATAAGCCCCCGCCCCTGCCCATCTTAGCTATACTGATTGTTGTAAATCACTGATGGCTCCGCATGGATGCGTATGGCAGCTCATGGCAAAGGTTTCAGTTTCTAAAATGCAAATGAAACTGCAAAGTCAATAAACATGATAGATACATGTAAACAAACCAGACGTCTCTGTCGAGACTGTAGCTCTACTGGTTTGTACTTATAATAAAGGAAGAGAAAAGTACATATAGCAATTTGAAGTATTTCTATGGAACGCCGGGACTGTCTTATATGAGGATTAAACATTATATGCAGTGTTTCCTTCATTATTTGCGGTACAATTTTAATTATATGAAGTAGATTTTACATTATATCGTGTACAACTTCTATGATATGCAGTACGTCTCTCATTATATGATGTAGATATGTCATTATATTATGTACATCTATCATTATATGAAGTGATTGTAACATTATATGCGGTAGTTCTAACATTATATTCGGTAGTTCTAACATTAAGTGCGGTAATTCTAACATTATATGCAGTAATCACAACAATATATTATGTACTTCTCACATTATATACAGTATATTCATCATTATGTGTAGTATTTCTGTTATTATGATGATGCTGATCGTTAAATATTATGTCCTATATAAGACAGTCCCGGCGTTCCATATATTTCGCAGAAATTTATAATTTTAGTAACCACTGCATATTGTTCACAAGAAAGATACAAAAATATCTAAATTTTTTCCCACTCTTAAAATATTTCTGTCATATACTTATTACCCCCCCCCTTCTCTCTCTCTCTTTACTTCATACCATAAAATAGATGGAATTTTATTTTTCCATTCTTCGAAATCAATGTAATGAAATTTGATAAATACCACATATAATGGAAGTTGCACACCATATAATTAAAATTCATATAATCGCAAACAAAATCATATATATACAGAATTACGTATCTTAGTGTAGTCTACTTGTGTGCCAAGTTATACTGAAATCAGAACAAAACTGTAGGAGGAGTAGCATTTAGAAAGTAATTCAAAGAAATATCTATTTTTAGTAACCACTGCAACATCATTCATCGAAATCAAAAACTGATGTACAGATTTATGTATCTTAGTGTAGTCCACTATATTGAAATCAGACCAAAACTGTAGCATTTTTGAAAGTTTTTCAAAGAAAATATTTTATAGAAACCACAGCCACACTGTTGATCAAAATTAACACTCCATATACAGAATAATGTATCTTTGTTTAGTCTACTTGTGAGCCATATCTTATTGAAATCAGACAAAAACTGTAGGAGGAGTAGCATTTTGAAAGTATTTCACAGAAATTTATATTTTTAGTAACCATGGCAACACCGTTCATTAAAAACAAAACCCCATACACGGAATTATGTATCTTAGTGTAGTCTACTTGTGTTCCAAGTTATATTAAAATCGGACCAAAACTGTAAGATGGGTAACATTTTGAACAATTGTTTACAGACGGACGACGGACACATAACTATCGCATAAGCTATTCTGGTCTCTGACCAGTAGAGCTAAAATGCTGCTTACAAAAGAAAGTTCTTGTCAAAAGAAATACACCTGTGATTTACAAGTACAAGCCCTAGCAATATCCGTTTAAAGAATATGACCAATTTCTTTTTTTTTTTAAATATTGGTCAACATCTAAGGTCAATATTATTTGTGCATTATTAGATCAATCTCAAGTTAAATTGGTCGAAAAAAATGGTCACTTTTAATTGGCACCTTTTTTTCACTTCTTATGCTGTAAAAGACCAAAATGATATGGAGTACGTATTGTCTCTTATCATCAAAGAACTAAAATCGTGTCATTATATGGCCATTAATGAGGGCGTTCAAAGGTGCATTTTAATAAGTTTCAATACATTAAACGTCGATAAAATATCTGAATGTTTAGAACATATATATATCATTAATAAGTGTTATTTACAAATGTCATTTTCCATTCCAAGTATATTTGAGACCATCATAAACCAACATTTTATATCCATCTAATAAAGCCTTTCAAGCAGTTGATTTTTCCCCTCACAAATATATTTAATTTTAGTGTGGAAATGAAAGTTTTGTTATGGGTATAATTTTACAATATGCCCATTAAAATATTTGTAAAGAAATATATAGAGCATGCATATTAGGCCTCCTTAGCTTTTTTAGGTCATTTTTAAATATCACATACGAAAATCTGTATCATATGTCATATCAGCCCAAGTGGCCCCATATCAGTCCGAGGCATGTGACATATGATATGTATTTTAGTATGTAGTATTCTATTTATCATATATTTCCATTTCTAATTTTTTTTTCTCTGTGACATCTCTTTGAAAGTTAGTGGAGTATATTTTTTGATAATTCTACCGGAATGTAAATTAGGCAAGTTGATAGGTCAGGAGCTAAGGAGGTCTAATATGCAAGCAAATCTCGTGCGCATCTGTCTCTGTGTCTGACGCTAAGGAGACCAAATATGCATGTAAATCTCGTGCGGCTGCCTATGTGTTTGACGTCATTGGGCGAGACCTATTGAAATTGGCATGGGAGTCCTCGTGTAATTTAAATCTACGTCTACATTTTTAAAGTCTAAATCTACAATTTTATTTCACAATGAAGTGGAAATATAAGGAATCACTGTCTAGTAAGTATAATATGCCAGGGATATCAACGATAGTGGGAGACATGGGGTAATTTATGTATAACGGGCTTCGTCCGTTATGCAAATTATCCCATGTTTCCCACTATCGTTGATGCCCTGGCCTACTATACTAACTAAACAGTGATTCCTTTATTTAAAATACTTAATACATGTATGCGAGTTAACATAATTATGCATATGGTCATCGCAGAATGTTTCGTGCTTGTTTATGACATTTTTCTTTAAAATCTAAAAGAACCAGTTTTCGGTAACTGAAAAAAATTAAGACCACAAATGTCATTAAAGAATTATTTTATATGAATATTTAAATAAAATCAAGTAAATTAACTTTTAAACTTTATACAAACGTTACTTTCGGTTTGATATGGATTTTGGGCCCGCCGGTCCGATACGTGATACGGATTTTCGGACCGGTCCGTGATATGGGGTATTGTGACGTCACCCGTATCACACCGTGCAGAATCAGTGTATTTACTACTAAGTATATGATAAATGGAAATAACGAACAGTAATCAAGCTCAAAAGTCCATTCAAACAATATAAATCTGGAGGAGAGCTACCACAGACCTCTAAAACATCAGAGGTGGGATCAGGTGCCACAGATCGAGGATCTCTCTCCTTCTAACATTTATGTTATATATGTAATAAGTATAAAAGCTTAAAAGCTGTAAGCAATTCATTTCAGAGAAAATGATAGGTGATGTCCAGAACTTGTTGAAATCAGGTTTCTGATATTTTCTAGTTTTCATCTGAGGCTAAAACGAACTTGGTACCCAAAACTTCGCTTACTGTACATGCTACGTAATTATTAAACAGCTGCCAACCACCTGGACCAAATTGTGAGGAAAAATTTCAGTCTGTTTGTCACACATGCCATGAGCCGAAGCAGAGATCCTGAAATGAGTATGTTTGTTAATCTGCCACAGAATTCTGACGGGGAATCATAATACAGCCAGAAAGAAAAACGCATACTTCTAGGGATGGCGTTCCAAAAAATTTTTAAACGATTTCTTTTAAAAGAAGATGTGTTTGTGAAGCACTGATGCCCCCTTTTGGGCAGCTTATGCAACGGGTAAAATTTCTTCAACGGCAAGTCACGCTCCAAAGTCAAGGGATCAAAATTTTGTAACATTTATTAAAAGAGAAGACTTAACTCAAGAAATATACATGTGAAGTATGAAAACCCATGCAAGCTTCAACCATTCAAAGATTACGGCGGCTTGGCCAATGCTAAAGTTCATTAAAAGTAGGCTAAACACCGAAGTTTTAAGCTTAGGTGAAAGGGTTGAAAAATTAGTTTGGATACAAAAGAAGGTATTACCACAATGAATACAATTGACCAAGTTCTTCGAGTTTTGAGCAAGGTTAAAATTTCTTGCAGTGGGTCAAACCCTAAGGTCAAAGTCGTAATATTACACACTTAGTAATAAATACAGGTTTTTTGCATATGCGATATGGCTGACGTCACAATAGCCGTATGAGCCCTGCAAGGCTGATATGGATTTGCAGGGCTGATAACCTATATCAGCCCCGCAAATTCATATCAGCCCTGCAGGGCTGATACGGCTATTGTGACGTCAATATCACACCCTTAGTAGACTAAACCACAAAAACAGTACTTGTGATCATACACAATTTTCGGTGGGTTCATATTCTCTTAATTCTAACTTTTTGAAAATACGGTTAATCTTAATTTTCAAATACATGTAATAGATTATTTTCAAATTACGGATCGAATGCATTGAAATAGAAGTAGAAACAAACCCAAATCGTATGAGACAATAAGCCATGTACATGTATGTAAGAAGTCCATGCATGATTATTTACTAATTTTCTTCTCAACTTAATGTATGCTGTATTTTATTACTAAGTATGTAATAAACATATTAATACATACCCTTTTCCAAATCACATCCTGTATCAGCCCTCGACCAATATCAGATATCTGATATTGGTGTCTCGGACTGATACAGGATGTGATATGGAAAAGGGTATGTATTATTCTCTATGTATTGATATCCAAAGAAAGGTTTCGTCATGAGGTATTCAAATGTAAAGTATCAAAGCCAAAGCTCTCACCATCACATTTAATGAAAAGGATTTAATTAGGTAAATTTTTGCAAAATTAAATGGGTTAAACTCTAAGACCAAGAGATTATACATATTTGTACCAAAAGAAAATTCTTAACAAGAGGAAAACACGGAAAATATGAAAGCCATACATCCAACTAGTCAAAAGTAACGGGGACAAGGTTAAAAATTTTGTGGACAAACAAAGTCAGACAAACTGGCAGGGATAAACTTAATACCCCTGAATCTTCGACCACAGGGGCATAAAAACAGTATTTTACAGTGGTAATTTGATTGAAAAGTATGAAGTGCATGTACCAGTCTGCTCATATTTAATTTTTTTTCAAATTGATTTGACTAATGATAATATTATTGTACTTTAGGGATTCGGGTAAAATTTCAAATATTTTTGTACCATTTCTTGCCAAAATATGGCTGAAATATTGCCGACTCTGCGTTTAAAAAACAATAATCAATCAATCCTAAATTTGATCGAACAAAAATATAATAATTTTATAATCTAAAACTTTTTTAAAATGTTTATTTCAGACCGAGAAATACGAGGGGTGATCAAAAAGTTCGCAAACTATCTCTATATCTACAAAACCACAATTCAGATTAGAATGAAATTCGGTACACACATAGCCATACACAAGGTCTATAAATAGCATATGCTGAATAAAGTTTCTCTCCTTGTTTGTGACGTCACAATGTGAAAATGACGTCACTATTTAGGTCACTTGTGACGAAAAATGGTTGTCTCTCCTTGTTTGTGACGTCACAATGTGAAAATGACGTCACTATTTAGGTCACTTGTGACGAAAAATGGTTGTCTCAGTCGAACTCGTTCACCAAACGACTGTACAATTTATTGTAATATCGTTGAAATCCCTCTACAGTATCATATAATAATTTGTACACAGTTTATTGAGATAAATGAGTTCCTATAAATTCAATTAATGATTGGATTAATCGTTTTAGTGAAGGAAGGCTGATGGTTAAAAATGATACTTGTCATCTTGCCCAGTGAAAGCAAGTTTGAAAAGATATGTATTTTTAATTAAGCAATTTGCTATCAAAGACCTCCAATTAGCACTTTGAAAAATAGTTGAATATTTGAACAATGATATAAGTATTTTAAAAATACCTAAGATATCGTTTACTTTAGATTTTAAACATATTAGATATGATAAAAAGGATGCACCCATTCTCTATCCACCTTGAATAAAGGTCTCTCCTGAGACAGAAGATTTGTGTTTTAATGGTCGCCATGCTTATTTTTGGAAAGGATGTTATTATTCACCCATTCTGTAGCCGAGATATGACCATTTCTGACAAATTAACTGTTCTTGTCATAAAAATTAACTCACATGGAAAGAAATATAAAACTCGGAAAAATCTTTTAACTTTTGTGACAGAACGCTACGGAGGGGGTCACGTGACCGCCAATATCACGTGATTCGCCCATGCGCAGAACGGGGGTTGATGTGCATTAAAATCGGGGAGGATTAAGTTAAAATATAATCAACATTAAAACCAAATATTGTTTCTTGTATGGAAGTTATTCAATTAGTTTGCTAACTTTTTGATCACCCCTCGTATTTCTCTAAATTTAAAGAGGCTGGGGGGTGGCAGCCATTTTTAGACTATTTCAATCTCCTTTAAAAGGAGAGCTCCATATAAAGATATACAAAAATGATCAAATTTTAAAACTAAAATGTATGAATTTTTTCTTTGCCAAATGATAGTTGACAGCTAAAGATACCGTATCTAAAACAATAAATTAAATCTGCTGGTTAATTTGGGATTAATTTGTTGACCCACCAGCCTCCTTAATTCGCTGACCGACGAATCATATGAGCGAACGAAGTATCAAGTAACAAATGCAATTATAATTTACTATCAGACGTAAACATAAAAATACATGTACAGTCTGGGATTATGTCAATCAAGGCACGTTATTTTACTTTAAAAGTCAAAATTTGATTTTGATTGACAAAATAGGGCATGAACTGACATTTGAATGAACCTCGCCTGTAAATCTAATTTTTAATTACAAGTTAATGAAGGAAATTAGGTGAAAATATATATTTCTCCATATAAATATATGACTATTCCAAGAAAATTATTTATCATGAAAAAAAAAACATGTTCGCAAGGTGTAACTTCTCGATTTGTTTACGTCTTTCAGCGAGTTTACGTAAAAGAAATTTCGATTAATATTAATTTAATTTAATACATTTTTCATACCTTGAATAAATTAGAATTACAGATGGGGAAAATGCAAAATGTTACTGAGAAATTAATATTCTATTTATAAGTAAGGAAAAGATCGTAATCTGTACCCTACATTGCATCGTTAATAGGACACCAGCAGTCTTTCAACAGATGAATATTTGAAACCATGAATGTGTTTTTTATGCGCCCGGATCTATAGATACGAGGCGTATTTTGTTTTTGTTCTGTCTGTTTGTCTGTCTGTTGTAAACTTTATCCTTCGCCATAACTTTTGAACCTTGAGAGACAGAGACTTCATATTTGGTATGCATACTCCACTAATAAAGTTCTTTCAAAAAACATCAAGGTCAATGCTAAAAATAGCTTTTTCAAACTTTTGCCATTACGTTCGAACCATAGGAGATAGAAACGTCATATTTGGTACGCATATTCACTAATTAAACTCATACAAACGACACCAAGGTCAATGACCTTGTAACCTTGACTGTCCTATATGCTAAAAATAGCTTTTTTTCCCCGAACTTTCGCCATAACTTTTGAACCATAGAAGATACAGACTTCATTTTTTTGTATGCATACTCCACTAATAAAGTTCTTTTAAATGACACCAAGGTCAATGACCTCGTGAAATTGACTGCAAACTATATGCAAAAATAGCTTTTTTGAACTTTCACATAACTTTTGAACCATAGGAGATGGAGACTTCATGTTTGGTATGCATACTCAACTAATAAACTTCTTTCAAACGACATTAAGATCAATGACCTTGTGACCCTGACTGTGACCTATAGGCTAAAAATAGTTTATTGGAACTTTGTTGCCACCGGGCGCATAGTGTTTCACAAACACATCTTGTTTCCAAGAGAAAACGCGTCTCTTTCGACCCACAGTTAGAAAGTTTGCCTATTTGCTAATCACATTTCATGATATGAATTGACAATTTAACAAAAAAAAAAAGAACTTGTGGTCTGTTTACTCCTATTTCCCCAGGGCGAAACAATAGATTTTAAGGATTTCCATCCCCAATAGGACCAAATTCTATATCCACCTAGTACATAATACTCTGGTATTAAATTAAAGCACTGTTAGCTCTTTTGAGCCAAAGGCTCAAAGAGCTAATGCTATGGCAATTTGTGCGGTGTGCGTTAACTTTTTAGAAAAGAGCCATAACTCAAGAACCCCTCGGCCAATCCTTGTCAAATTTGTCACATGTTATCCTAGTCTCAAGGCGTGTATTTTATACTAAAACTAGGGTTGTGACCCTTAAACAAGGGGAAATAATTAAGAAAATAGAAACAAAAGTGCTGATTGCTAAAAAATCTTCTCAAGAACCATTAGGCAGATTATCACCAAAATTACACAAAAGGATGCGTATATGTTGTAGATTTAAATTAGCTCGGGGAATAACCATGGGGCAAAGGGCATGGTCTCGATGTCACTTCAAAGTTGACCCAAAATGTTACTTTATAAAAATAATGATATTTTGCTTATTATTCAGACTAAGATAATCAAATCCAGTAAGTTGTCAATGATACATCTTAGGGCTTCACATGATGTTATCTCAAAAGTAGGTCACATTGACTTACTTTTTGAATTTTGCGGGCATTTGTTTACAAATTGATTTGGAGGCATATTTTGGACACTTTTAGACTCATGATCATTAAACTGTCAGTTAATGCATCTTGGTCCTCAAACAACGTCAACTTAAAAGCAGGTCACAGTGACATTCTTTTTGAATTTTATGGCTTATATCTTCTAAAACATTAAAGGCAATTATTTCAGATACTGAGAGGTTTAGAATCATCAAACTTTGTAAGTTTTGTGTATCTTGGGACCTTAAACAGTTTAAGGTCACAGTGACCTACTTTTAAAATCTTGCAGGCATTTGTTTTCAAATGTTATAATGGCATATTTTGAATACTTTCAGACCTACGATCATCAAACTTTGTCAGTCGATGCATCTTGGGTCTACGGAGAGGGTCGACCCAAAAGAAGGTCACGGTGACCTTCTTTTGAAATTTTATACCTATAAGTATCTCAGGTACTTATTGGCTTAGAATCATCAAATCGTTGTAAAGCTGTTGATTTTGGTAAAATCTTGTGATTTCAAATTGTCTAAAGGTTCCTTGAATTTTGTAATTAGCACATCTGATTTACACCACTTCTTGAATATATTGTTGCACACAATTCTTGAAGTTTCTCCTTCACTACTGTTAATATCGTAGTGAGGAGTCAAGAAAGAGGCTTGGTTGAACATTTACTGGAACCCGCTATGTAACATTGTTAGTAAGGATTCTTATAAAGTTTCGGAATCCAATATACCGATATATTTATATGGTAGTTCAAATTCATTTTGATTCTTTGGGATATTAAAAATATTCAAAACGGACTTGATTTTGAAGAATTTCCTCCTTGGAAATGAAGGATGTGTTTCTATCATTTGTTGGATCAGAAATATTTCTATCATTTGTTGGACCAGAAATATCTTAACTTTGTCTTTCTTTAATGCTGCGCCACATTCTTATAGATATTCATATATATGTGTGCATTCATGTACAGTTTGCTTTGTAAGTTTAAAACAAGTTGTGTTTGTGAAACACTAGTACTGATGCTCCCGTATGGCAGCTTATATTGAGTGTAAAAAATTCTCAAATGCAAGTAAGCACCAAGGCCAAGGTAAAAGATGTAGGTACCCCGAATAAGAGGCCCAGGGGCCACATCGCTCACCGGAGCACATTGGCTAGGAAAAAGCATAAATCATATTAGAATTGAAAAGTTTACGGGGGTAGGGTCGGGGGGTTGAATTTTAATACTACTTGAGGATGCCTTCATATCAATACAGCATATGACTTTGCTGTTCTTGATAAAAAGATTTTTGAACATTTTGTTTATATATATTACTTCATAATAATTTGAATTTGATTCCCCAATGTTTCCCTCCCTACCCCAGAGGGCCATGATTTGAACAAATGTGAATCTTCAATACATGAGGATGCTTACATGTCAATATGACTAAACATAGCTTTTCTGTTGTTGGGATTTATCCCTTTATTTTTCTATGAAAAACTTTGATCCACCATTGTGGTCTCACCCTACCCCCAGGGGTCATTATTTGAACACACTTGAATCTACACTACCTGAGGATGCTTCCACATGAGTTTCATCTTTCTTGGCCCAGTGGTTCTTGATATGAAGATTTTCTCTATATACTCCTGTGTAAAACTTTGATCGGCCATTCTGGCCCCACCCTACCCCCGGGGGTCATGATTTGAACAACTTGAATCTACAAGACCTGAGGATGCTTCCACATGAGTTTCATCTTTCTTGGCCCAGTGGTTCTTGAGAAGATTTTTTGAAAATGCCATGAATTTTTCACTAATTCATACGGGCGTGGCCCTTCAGTTGAACAAACTTGAATTTCCTTCACCTTTGTGGCAAGTTTGGTTGAAATTGGCCCAGTGGTTCTTGAGAAGAAGATGAAAATGTGAAAAGCTTACAACGACGACTACAGACAATGGACAAATTTTGATCAGAAAAGCTCACTTGAGCCTTTGGCTCATGTGAG
This sequence comes from Saccostrea cuccullata, assembly GCF_032062105.1. Taxonomy (NCBI): domain Eukaryota; kingdom Metazoa; phylum Mollusca; class Bivalvia; order Ostreida; family Ostreidae; genus Saccostrea; species Saccostrea cuccullata. Next base: position 1,032,423 of record NW_026929887.1, read on the forward strand.
CTAAAAAAGGTTTTCTCACAAGGAAATACACCTGTGAAATATGAAAGTCGTAGCACTAACGGTTCAAGAGGTATGGTCGAGGTTAATGTTTTTTAAAAGAGGGTGACACTTTAAGGTCAAGGTCAAAATATTTTTACCCAAGGATTTGTCTTACCACAATGAATACACATGCGAAGTATGAAAGCCCTAACACTAACTACTTTAAAAGTTATGGCTATTGTTGGTGTTCGGAATTTTTTTAGTAAAAATGGGTTGAATTTGATGGTACCAGAAGAAAGGTCTTATTACAAGGATGAACCTGTGAAATACGAAATTCATAGTTCCATCCACTCAAAAGTTAGGGACAAGGTTAAAGTTTTTGCGGACAATCAGACCAACAAATGAACAGACAGACGGATAAAACAAAAACTATGTACCAAAAATCTTCGATTATAGGGGCATAAAAGTAAAGCGAGTGATTTTCGCGTAAAACATAATGTAGATGTGAAATTCTACCTATATCAAAATAATTATGTTAATTATCATTTGTGATGTATCTCATTAAATAGCGAACATTTTTTTTTCAGAATGTATTCTGACCTAGTCACTGCAATGAGTTTCCTTCTTGTGCCAGTATCTTTCTTTATACAACCCACGCCTTAATCATGCATGTTAGTTTCAATTCATTTAATGATCCAGGCTTTACTACATATTTTATATGAGATAATATAGCATATATTAAGATACAATAGGGCTTTAAGTTTACTTTGTATTAAATTAAGGTCAGTGGACTACTTTGCTACTATACAACTACATAAGGTATCTTTCTTTTTTAAAACCAGAAATGTAGGTCACCCATTCAGACTTATAATTTCTGTTATATTCTAATCAGTGCATATTATCTTTTCAATTTATATAATTTACTATGGTCATGTTATCTTCAAACAATTGCTCTGAAATAGTTATTTCAATTCATTACCGACAAGTACATTAGAACAAATATTAAGAATACTCAAGCTGCCTCCTCGGTCTTTTCACGAAAATACTTAAGTCATTCTTCTATTCACAATGTTTCACAGATATATTACTTTCCCATGCATAATTTTTGTCCGTTAAGTGTTATAAACCTTCTGAAAGAGAATGTTAATCATCAGTTGAGTTGTGTATGTTTTATAAATGGCGGCATTTACAACACTTGAACAGACTTTTGATTTCATTTGTTTAAGACTAAGGCTGTCCATCCAGAGTTTCCTAGACCTTGAAATTCAGCACAGGTATGAGTACTGTATGCTACTGACGAAAGTTTAGTGACACCATATGCTACGGACATGAACAAGAGGTCCGGGGCCACATCGCTCACCTGAGCAACTGGCTAGGTAAAAGCAAAAATCAGTTCAGTATTGAAAAAATTTCAATATAGAAGTAAGTTCAGGGGAAAGGGAGGGGGAATTTGAATATACTTCCTATGGATGCTTTTAGATTAATATGATACAAAATGGCTTTGCTGTTTATAAGATGAAAATTTTTATTGATATAATCTTTTAATATATTCCTTTGTATAACTATGATCAACTTTAATGGCCCCTCTATTCTGCTGGTTGGTCATGATTTGAACAAATTTAAATCTACATTACCTTTTTGATGTTTTTTATATTGATGGTCAATCATTGCTTTGTGTTCTTATGAAGAATTTTTAATAAGGCCATTCCAAGTTTTTTCTATGTTTAGCGTCCGCGTGCGTCTTGGTTTTTGACACCCCATGTCAGAAAAATCAAACAGAATCAGGAGTCGGAAAATTAATTATTCAAGTCAAAATTTGTGATTTCCGGCAATATCTCTAAATATTTGTATAATATTTCATAATTGGAATAGTTTCAGTATTTAATACCTTGATTTTACTGAAGAAAATAACTTTCTTTATGAAAAATAGATAAATTAAATAATATCTCTTGAATTACGTCATTCTTACTACTATAAAATATGTGTTTTATTTTTTTGACTTGTGTTTTTTTTTTTTTTGCGAATAGGTAGCTAGGTTCATGAAATTTGGGTGGAGGCTAAACAGAGAAAAAACTTTAGGAATGGCCTAACGATTTTTCCATTAATTGTATTCATACGTAAAACCTTTATCACCCATTGTAGCCCACTCTACCCCCGGGGGTCATGATTTGAACAAACTTGAGTCTTCACTAGAAGAGGATGATTCCGTATAAGTATGAACAATCACAGCTTTGCTGTTCTCGAGAAGAAGAATTTCTAAAGATTTTTTCTATGTAATCCATCTTATAAAACTTTGATCACCCATTATGGCCCAACCCTTGCCACAGGGGCATGATTTGAACAAACTTGAATCTACACTAGAGTGGATGATTCAAGATAACATTGACCAATCATAGCTTTGCTGTTCTTGCGAAGTAGATTTTTTTAAAGATTTTCTTACGATTCCAATGATAAATTTTGATCCCCCATTCTAGCCCCACCCTACCCCAGGGGTCATGATTTGAACAAATTTGAATCCAAACTACCAGAGGATGCTTCAATATAACTATGACTAATCATGGCTTTGCTTTTCTTGAAAAGAAGATTTAGAAAGATTTTTCCTATGCATGTATTCCTATGTTAAACTAAACTTTGATCCCCCATTGTGACCCCAGCTTTCCCCTGGGGGTCATGATTTGAACAAACTTGAATCTACACTACGTGAGAATACTTCCACATGAGTTTCATATTTCCTATCTTCGCAAACTACTTCCAAAATGCACGATCCGCTTCCATTCTGGACGTGGTTGAATGAGAAAATATTTCGTACTTTAGTAAAATTCTAAATTGTTAAAAAAGGGAATCCATAGGAAAAATTTGCTCGAGAACCATTGGGTCAGAAAAGAAGAAACTTTTGTGAAAGCATCCTGGAGATTTAAAATTGTTTAAATCATGGCCTATGGGCGCAGGGTTGCTTCAAAGTAATGAATGTGCACAAGCGATACGAAAAATCTTTTCTCAAGAACCACTACATGTACCTATTATGCCAGAATGGCTCAAATTATGTGAAGGAATCCTAGGGTAGTGTAAATTCTGAATTGTTCATATCATGGCCCCCAGGTGGAGCCATAATATGGAATCAAAGTTCTACATTGAAATGTTTCTTGGCAAGAAAAAAATTGAATTTATGTGGAAGTACATGTATCATGGGGTAGTATCTAGGTTCTAACAGGAGGCCACATTTACTCAGGCGAGTACCATGGGCCTTTTGTTAGAGTTCTGTAACCAATAATAATTTTGTAATTTCAATTTTAAAGTGTAATCGAAGTTAGTTATAGAAAATCATACAATTCACGAACATTTATATGGTCATCCTCATTTTTATAACTTTAAATTCAAATAAATTAAAACCATTGTATTCTTAAGTAATGTTTCGTATATAGCGCTTGAATTGCTTTCGATATATGCATAGAAGAACGTTTACGTTACACCGATATGTTAACATAAAGGTATGCAAAATATTCCTAACAGGTCAAATTAATCTGTAAAGGACAATCGTGCTTTTCTTTTGAAGAACGGTGAAACATCCTTGACAGAATGATTTGTGGTCTGAATGTTTCAAGAGAGAAAATAGCCAATCAGAGTTTGACCAATCCAAATACGTTTCGGAAAATCTAGTTCTGAATGATGATTTATTGACGGATTTTAAGGGATTTCTGTGTACCATTTAAATAAGAAAATATATATATAACAATAAGATCAACGCAATGCTTCTGAATAAGAAATTTAAATAGATTACAAGGAAACCTTTCAATGTTACAGTCACAAATACCCAAAGTTTTTAGATATAGCAGTAGATTGTTTTTTAAATTATGTTTTAACTGGGTCGCAAATACTCTAAATTTTATTATCTGTCATGTTTACAATCGTCATGAACTTAAAAATCTGTTGATCGTAACATTAGTTAACACAAGACAACGTACTAGAGAGCGACATATTTACGTCTATAAATTCTTTCAATCTAGAAATGACTAACCTTTAAAATTACGTACACTGACAATCTTTACTTTCTGTAACCTGCTAAATACATAGATTCAGTTGGTTCGGCCAGATTTCATCAAACAATTTTTAGTACAAAGTCTGCAGAGCAGACGGACGAATAGAGATCACTTGAAACTGCGTCTGTCTGTCCATCCGTCTCTTACACCTTATATGTAAATCCTGAGAACCGTGTGAGTTATGGATAATATATTATAATCAAATAGCATGTCTTTGTACTATGACTTTCTAGTGAAATACCGCAGTTATTAACCACGTGCCCTTTAATTTGATTTTGACATACTCTTGTACTTCTAGAATAGAAAATGATGCAGATACATGAAATTCGTCGGAACCGAGGGGGCGGGGATTCCCCCCTTTTTTGCAAAGCTAGACATAACAAAGCATATTGAACATTGGGGCGTAGGTTTAGCCCCCCTCCCAACTTTCAACAGACACGTTGCAGTGTATAGTAAAAGAAGGGTACATGTAAGTAGTCGTGTTTGAAACAAACAAATTTTAAGAAAACAAAGAACTTCGATCCTACCCCCCTCCTCCCCCACACGCAAAAGGGTTTTCGTGTTTTGAATGTGGACATATACTCTTATTTTTTGCTTGTCAAGTTTTTTTGGCCGGAATTCTTTTCTTTCAATTAGCCCCCCCCCCCTTTTAATTTGCTTCAGACGCCATTGAAATTAACATTTTTCCAAACATTGGAGAGGTACTCCTTTTTCTCTTTCAATTAGCCCCCTTTCAATTTCCTTCTGACGCCAGTGAAATTAGCATATTTATAGATATTGGAGAGGTACCTGTAAGTCTGCCATTTTGCATGTGCTCTAATTGTCCTGTATAAAACTCTAATATTGCAGTCCACTTGGCTTTGACTTTTGACCGAAGGTACAAAAATACTTTTAGCCAATCATTCGAAAAAGTGCAACGAAAAATAGCTGCCTTTTCAATAAAATTGGAACTCGAAAATTTACTTACCTTGTCATTGGTCATTTGCAAAATATTTTGTTAAAAAGCATTCTGATTGTACACACAAGTACACTGAACTGGACATCAAAAAGATGCTTGAATTTCTGATTGACAATATCTATGTTGTTTTTGGAGACCAGTTATTTGCAGACTTATTTTTGTATTCATATGAAGCAGAATTTGTGCAAAATCTTATGTGTGAAAAGGAAGAAGACACTTGATGTGGCCTTCGACCCGATATTTAGAAATATCGACGACGTACTGTCAATTAACAATGGTAATCTCCATTCTTATATCGATACGATATATCCTAGTAAGCTTGAAATAAAAGATATCACAGAGTCTGACACATCTGCATCATATTTAGATATTTAACTTATCTGACAACCAAGCTCTATGATAAACGTGATGCCTTTAACTTTTCGATCGTCAACTTCCCTTACTTGTGCAGCGATATACCTTCATCCCCTGCATCGGAGTTTACATGATCACAAGAACATGCTCTACGTATGAACAATATCTACAACGAGGTAAGTTATTGACAAACAAGTTAACGAAACAAGAATTTCAGTTGGCTCGTTTAAAGTCATCATTTCGTAAGTTCTATGGTCGAAACAATGACCTTGTCAGCAAACACAATTTATCATTGAGTCAAATGCTGACTGACGTTTTTCATACTAATTGTTAGTCCATTTAATATTTGTACACTGAATATGACGACGGATTTTTCCGTTATTTCCCGATCATGTCAAGGAGCACACGGCGGGTGTGACCGGTCGGCAGGGGATGCTCTCTCCTCCATGGCACCTGATCCTCCTGATATTTTGGAGGTCCGTGTTTGCTCTGCTCTTATTTTGTATTGTTTCAAGGACTTTTGATCTGGAATACTGTTCATTATCTCCATCTTTCATGCAAATTTTTAGCTCTACTGGTCAGAGACCAGACAAGCCTATGCGAGAGTTATGCGTCCGGCGTCCGTCCGTCTGTCTGTCTGTCCGTCTGTCTGTAAACAATTTTTCAAAATGCTACTCCTCCTACAGTTTTGGTCTGAGTTCAGTATAACTAGGCACACAAGTAGACTGCACTAAGATACATAATTCTATATATCGGTTTTTGATTTCGATGAATGGTGTTGCCGTGGTGACTAAAAATAGAAATTTCTGTGAAATTCTTTCAAAATGCTACTCCTCCTACAGTTTTGGTCTGATTTCAGTATAACTTGGCACACATGTAGACTACACTAAGATACATAATTCTGTGTATCGGTTTTTGATTTCAATGAACGGTGTTGCCGTGTTTACTAAAAATAGAAATTTCTGTTAAATTCTTTCAAAATGTTACGCCTCCTACAGTTTTGGTCTGATTTCAGTATAACTTAACACACAAGTAGACTACACTAAGATACATTATTCTGTGTATCAGTTTTTGATTTCGATGAACGGTGATGCCGTGGTTACTAAAAATAGACATTTCTGAAAATTCTTTCAAAATGCTACTCCTCCTACAGTTTTGGTCTGATTTCAATATAACTTAGCACACAAGTAGACTACACTAAGAACATAAAGAGACTTTATCAAGGATCATTATTTTATTTATTGCTGTTGGAAAGTTTCAATTCCCAACTGCTTAAGGGGTACCTGTAAAGTGCGAAACGAAATAGAAACGAAACGAAACGAACTGAAACGAAACGAAATCTGCCGAAACGAAACGAAATCGACCGAAACGAAACGAAACCTACCGAAACGAAACGAAATCAAAACGAAACCTGCCGAAACGAAACAAAACTTTCAGAATGATTATGTTGTCTATTTTTACTTCATATGAAATTTATATAGTTCAAGCACCACAGGCTTCGCTTCAAACTCATACATAGGCGTACGCGTCGGAAGGATATTAAAAGGGGGGGGGGGGGTTAACCAACAAAAAGGTTAATGCCTATTTAATATATATCTTTGCAAAAAAAGAAAAGTTTAGGGGGGGGGGGGGGCTAACACTCCCCCCTGCTTCCAACGCCTATGTCATATTTTATTAATATCTTACTGAATAATTTACCTACTTAAAATTGACATCGCTTTGAGAGACTTTTTTCTTGTCAGTTAAATCGTTTTCGACGTCTCTTATGGAGCCTCATTTTTGCAAACCACTCATTTCTTCCTCGAAAATTACCTCGATAAAAATAGGACTGTATGTACGTAGAAAGGATACACAAGATTCCGGTTGTAGTTACATGTATAACTGAACAATAAAATCAGACACCTCGGAATGGATTACTAAATACTCTAAGTCGCTGGTTTATCCTATGTTTTAAGACATTCGCAATACAACAGTACAGTGACTTTATTTCGACCCGTACATAAACGAGCCTTTACATGTAACAACATCAATTTTGATTGATATGTTGTATCTAGATAAATAAGGACTAAAAATAAGAGTAAGATATAAAAATTAGAAAATACTGCACATATTGAAATTATACTACATGTATAGTACGCTCGTGCATATTTGCAGCCGGTAAACATGTAAATACGTCATTAGACTGAGAAGGGAGCATATTAATAATTTAAAATTTTATATTAACAAGTGCTTGAACTTTATATATAAATTTTATTTGAAGTAAAAAAAAATCCACATGCAGTTACACATATGTACCTTGATTTGGAAAAAAAACCAAAACATTTTGATAGTTTCGTTTCGTTTTGGCAGGTTTCGTTTCGTTTTGTCGTGATTTCGTTTCGTTTCGGTAGGTTTCGTTTCGTTTCGGTAGATTTCGTTTCGTTTCGGCAGATTTCGTTTCGTTTCAGTTCGTTTCGTTTCGTTTCGTTTCTATTTCGTTTCGCACTTTACAGGTACCCCTGCTTAAGTGCTTTTCTCTTCCTTTGCTACAAGTACAAACCAGTAGAGCTTCAGTCTCGACAGAGACTTCTGGTTTTTAATGCAATGATACAGTACTTTTGAGTGGCGAATCTCCGTCATGTCGATTTTCCTGATCTAGTATTCTCCTTTTTTCCACAACAGATGGACAGGCGAATTGTTTCACTGTTTTTATTTCAGACCTATGCCCCGACATTTTAACTTAATATTAAATAAGAACCAAAATAACATGAAACAGATCAAAAAAAATTTCACTTTTTAAGGACATATGATACAAGCAAAAAAACTGATGTTTGGATTGGTATATAATATTTGGGTCTATATTTGTTGTAAATGATGCATATAATAATCTTCTTAAATATTAATACCGTTCATGGTAGTCAGTTGGTAGAGCGCTCGCTTCGTGAACGTTAGGTCGTGAGTTCGAATCTCGGCCGCGACTGACGTAAGTCGATAAAAAATGGGTAGCAACTGTTCCTTCGCCATGCGCTCGGCACTTTGAAGTGAAAGTTGCGGGTCCTTCGGATGAGACCTTAAAAACCGAGGCCCCGTGTCAGCAGCAGGTGTTGGCACGATAAAGATCCCTCACTGCTCAATGGCCCTGAGTGCTGAGTAAAGGTCAAAATTTGAAGCCCTTCACCGGCATACGGTGACGTCTCCATATGAGTGAAAAATTCTCGAGAGGGACGTTAAACAATATACAATCAATCAATCAATCTAAAATATTAAGAAATTGTTAACCTTCTATGATGGTCAAATTTCTATCTTTCTGCAACCATCCTTAGTAATCTATACAAATATTTTTCACTTCAACTCCAATTACATAATTGCGAAATTTTGAACAAAAAATTAAAAATTACGCGGTGAAACTTGTTCATTTCGCTCACTTAAACATGACTCGAGTTGTTTTTTTTCTTTTTTTCTCTGACAAAATTTTGTTTGTATCATCTGTCCTTCAGCTAAACAGTGTCCCCCGAAAATGAATTACCACATTTTTTTCTAACTTTGCTCGTGAAAGCTGTTCTTTAGTGTCAAAGCAAAGGAGTTTGAATTTTTTATTGTGGAAAAAAAAACATTTCCCACCCTCTTCTAGAAAATTAGTTGAGTGTGGGAAATTTTTACCTGATAATTTTTTTAACGATAAAAACTTCAGATTCCTGTAGTCAACGTTACATTAAACACAAACATTAAAGAAATCGATTTTGATTCTTTGCATCCCCCCTTTTTGAGACTTTGTATTCATATTGAGACCCCACCACTTACCGTTGGAATGTTGCAATGTACTCTGTAATTACGGCCTTTAGACAATCGACTTCTAGTATATGTTGTAAAAGACCATGTGACGAATTTTTTTTTTTATCCTTTCCAATTTTGGATTAACATTGTTTTCATGGAAAGAATGGTGTGCACAACCTGATGCTGCAGTGTGCAATATTACTTCAATAGATCCCATGGATGACGCAATATGCATGTAAACTGTACTATGTGTTCCAACAGATGATGGAATGAAAATGAAACGGTAGTGTCGAACCTCTTCTGTCAAAGCATTGGTTGTCATTCTATACATGTACATGTGATACTAGATTTTAATGCATTACAGTTTTGTTCATGTACCGGTTCTCATTTAATATAAATAAAAAATGATTTAAGTGTCTTTTACCAAAGAAAATAAATGAAAGGCAAATATTTTTCCCTAATTATTAGAAAATCCATCAAACTTTTTTTCTGGTTTTAGAAAAGCATTTTCTCTAGATATACTTGTAAGGTCAAATGTTCATATTCATGAAATAAATGATCCAGTTCGTAATAGGAGTGCAAATTTTACTTCTCTGTGTTTTTTTAACTTCCTTGGACGAAAATAGAATATACCTATAAATCTTCAGATTTTCACCTCATCCTTATTAGGTGATCAAATAATTATCATTTTCTTTGATTTCTCACAGGTGTTACAGATACTGTTAAAAAAATCGTGGGTTCTAGAGATTTATTACAACTGAAAAGTACTGGTATGTAAATACCACCGACATGCTTGTCTCTATACAGTTTATTGGTCTTTTTTATTATTAAATAATCTGATTTATTTTTTTACTTGGGGGATTTTATTATAACCCCCGCTTGAAAAGCGGGAGGGTATATAGTAATCGTTAATTCCGTCCGTCCGCCCGTGCGTCTGTTACGCTTTGGGGTACCCATCTCTTATCCGCAACTCCTCTTATACCACTGAATGAAATTTGATGAAACTTTCACAGAATCTTTATTACATATTGCCATTGTGCACCTCCTATTTTACTTTTTGATCCGACACATATTTTGGATTTCTCATAGCAAAACATGGACACTGCCATTTATACACATAATATTATGGGAGGCGGGGGGTATCATTTAGTGAACCCATTGCTCACAGTACCTCTAGTTTTGTTTTGTTGCTTCGCTACTTGGGGTTTTCTTTGGTATTTTAAGTTTTCAAGGGGGAGTGGGGTTGTCGAAAGTATATTGTAGAAACAAAATTTTGAATATTACTGACCTGACATATCTTATGAAGTTATATTTTATATGTTAAGAAAGGTTCTTCAGACTAGTGAGAGGGAAAGTTATTATTATTTTATGAATTTATGTAAAATTATAAAAAATAATACAAATATAATATGAAAATTGTGTTGTTTAACGTGTGATCGACAATGACTGATGATTTGATAATTGAAACATTTTAACAATGCAACAAATGATATTTTGAATATCATATAAATGTCAATTTATATATAAATATATTTTTTTGCTTTTAAAATAAGAACACATTTTTTCCCTACGTGATTTAGCAATAAACAAGCAGTAAATCCGTTAATCGATCTTTCAATAATACTTGGAAACAAAAAAAAAAAAAAACAAGATGTGTTTGTGAAACACTTTGCCCCCGGTGGCAACAAAGTTCGAAAAAAGCTATTTTTAGCATATAGGTCACTGTCAAGGTCACAAGGTAAATGACTTTGTATCATTTCAAAGGTCTTGATTCGTGGAGTATGCATATCAAAAATGAAGTCTCTATCTTTCGTGGTTCAAAAGTTCAAAAAAGCTATTTTAAGCATATAGGTCACGGTCAAGGTCACAATGTCATTCATTTGACCTTGGTGTCATGTGAAAGAGATTATTAGTGGAGTCTGCATACCAAATATGAAGTCTCTAACTTTCATGTTTTAAAAGTTATGGCGAAGGTTAAAGTTTGAAGACCAAAAAAAAAATATTTTTAGCTTAGGTCACAGTCAAGGTCACAAGGTCATTGATATTGGTATCATTGGAAAGAACTCGATCAATAGAGTAAGTATACCAAATATGAAGTCTCTATCTTTTATGGTTCAAAAGTTTCGGCGAAGGTTAAAGTTTGTAGGAAAAAAGCTATTTTTAGCATATAGGTCACAGTCAAGGTCACAAGGTCATTTAACTTGAAGTCATTTCAAAGAACTTCATTAGTCGAGTATGCATACCCAATATGAAGTCTTTATCTTTAATGGTTCAAAAGTTATGGCGAAGGTTAAAGTTTGCAGACAAACACAGACTGGACAAAAACAATATACGCCCCGGATCTATCGATCCAGGCTCATAAAAATGAAAGTGCCGATGTTATTTTATATTTAAAAAGATTATACATGTAATGAATGTTTAATTTAGAAATAAAATAATTATTCCGATTTTAATAAAAAGATTTGACATACAACGGATACAAAACAGTTAGTTGTGTCGAACATCTTAGAAATTGTGCTTTTGCATTGATTATCATTCGATGTATCAAAAATGCAACATAATTCTAGTACATGTACCAGTATTCATTTTATCTAAATTAAAAAGACATTTGTATCACAGTTCCTCATTCATTGAGTTGATTTAAACATTCATATCTTTCTTGAATTGAGAAGATGTATTCTTTAGATATGAGCTTCGAACTTGAATTTTTTAATAAAAGATTCAATTCATTAGAGGTTGATTTTAACTATTGTGGTCTTTTAACTTTCAAAAACCTACAAAAATAGAATACACTTGTAAGTCCTAGTGTTTGACCTCATATAATTTGTATTAGGTGATAAAACAATTATCACTTTCTTTGATTTTTCACAGGTGTTACAGTAACTTTCGAAAAAAAAGAAAAAGTACTGAAAGTTCTAACCCGATAATTAATAAAAATTAAAAACAAAAACAAACGATCATAATTTTGTCAAAATAGTAAGATAAATTGTACCCAAAAAATGACAAAATTATTATGTATATTTGTCAAACTTGCGTAAATGCGTTTACATATATTTCCATTCTATTAATATTGCCAAAAAGGATCTCAAAGCCAAATGATTGAATACTTTAAATTTTTAAAATAAACATTTTTTAAAAAATCAGTTTTATTCCAAATAAATGGATGTGTCATACACACTTTTATTCAGGATAAGAAACAAGAGTAATGTTTTGTCCATATACATATATATATATTATTCGACATGTTAAAAATGCGAGGCATTTTTTTAAAAATAAATTTACTGTTTCTCATTTTAACTAATTAAAAATGTTTATATTGAGAGTTTCTTATTTTGTTTGTCCAATATTTAAAAAGATAATTTTGTTTTGTCATACACATTTGAAATGCATATAAAGATTCTAAATTATATCTAGGTACCTGTAGTTAACGATGGTAAGCGTTTTGCATGTCATTTTCAAATTGTTAGATGCATCACTGTATATATATAAATTTGTGCTCCTACTTTGGGCTAACCTCGCAATAAAACAAAAACATCGAAAAGAGGATTAAATGATCTGCAAATATTTTGCTCACGCACTTGTTGAGGAAAGGGAAGTGTTATAGAAAAACTTGTCAAAATGACCTCTCTTCTGGCATAAAAATTTTGGACTGTTGTTTTATTTATGCAATTACCTAATTAATTAAAACGACTGTACATTGGGATTCTTGATCACTTATCATGAATTGCCTACACGTACTTTTTTCCTTATTCAAGAATACAGATAAATATTTAAAGTTATTTTATTGTTAGCTCATGATTGTAATAATGCCGTGTCTATCATTTCATTAATGGTTTTTACGAACCTGTACACAGAAGAAATTACGATGCAAAATAATGTTTTATTTAGACAAAGCTGCCCTTTTTACATTTGAAATTTTTTTAAACTGTTCATCTTAATGACGAACCTTTGCATTTTACAATAATATTTTGTTCTCGCATCAAAGGAGTTAGAGGTCGTAGGATCAATTTTTCAAGGAAAACAATTTTTTTATAGATTTTTTCGAAATAGTACGAATTTAGAGAGTGATTTAACCAATTCGACGAATCTTCGACTAGAAAACAAAAATAATCAACGTCAGCCACAAGAAACATTATAGGGGAGGAGTATGGCCGTATTTTAAATATGAATCATTTATTACATTAATTTAAGAAAGGAGGTATCATTCTATTGGGATGTAAAACGGGTTGGTCACGTGATCAAATCCCATGAAGCCCGAAGGGCTTTATGGAAGATTTGATCATGTGCCAACCCGTTTTACATCCCAATAAAACTCAAAAAATGATACCTTATTTCTTATATTTACATTTGTGACTGATTTAATAAAAATAGTAAGGCACTGAAGTTTTAAATCCATATGAGATTTACATTTTTTCAAAACTCAACGGTATAATTTGAATGTGTTGAACACGCCGTTCACTTATGACTTCACTATGAAATTACGTAGATCGCTTATGACTAAACAAATCAATTTATGGTCACATGACGAACATGTTTTACCGAGATGTAAAAACACCTTGTTCAAATAGTGTTATATAAGGGTAAACATTTGCAAATGTAAATATTTGGAATTATATATCTTTTGACAAGGATTTTGTTTTGAGCATAGAACTTGCAAAATGTTTATCTTAAAGGTAGTTGTGTTATCCTTGTTACACGTGTATATAAGCTTTGTAATATTGAAAAACGTATTTAAAATTCTGTATAACAATAGTTCATGTTTTTTTCAGCTCGGCTGCTCAGAGACCAGAAAATATTATGCAAAAGGTGTCCGTCGTCCGAAAACAATTTTTCAGAATGCTACTCCTCCTTCAGCTGTGGTCCGATTTCAATATACATGTAACTTGCACACAGGTAGACAACACATATGTTATTACATAATTCTGTGTAACGGCTTTCTAAAAAAAGAAATTCTGCTAAATACTTTTAAATGCAACCCCTACAGTTTTGGTCTGAATTCAATATAACTTGGCACACAAGTAGACTACACTACGATACATAATCCTGTGGATCTGATTTTGATTTCGATGAATGATGTTGCAATGATTACTTTAAAATACAAATTTCTGTTAAATACTACATTCAAAATTCTACTCCTCCTACGGTTTTGGTCTGATTTCAGTATAACTTGGCACACAAGTAGACTAAACTGAGATACATAATTGTCATTATTTTTTTCATTTTTGAATGATGTTGCCATGGTATCTGATGTTACCATTGTAATTAAAATTGACAATTCTGTAAATGTCCTTTAAAAGTTTGAAGCCTTATTGCAATCTTGCCACAAAAGAAGACTAAATGAAGAACCATTACTTAGTTCATGCTGTTGCAAAGGTTAAAGTTCAATTGCAACGTTTCTCTTCTTTTATAATAAGTACGAATCAATAGAGCTACAGTATCGATAAAAACTTCTGGTTTAAATATATATACAACGAACTAAACACTACCTTAAAAACTGAACCGACAGGTCATCTATCAAAGTTTCGGGAAGACCTGTCTTTTTTCCTCAGGACAAAGAAAAAAGTTGAGAAGTTGTAAAAACAAACTTAAGTAACAAGCAAAGAAAAAAAAACTAGCACTACTAACAGTAAAATTCGTTTAATATAAACACTAATATTGCAAATTAACGGATAAAGCAAAGTTATTTTGGATCCATAGCTATATAAAATCGTATTACGAATATAACGAATTACAGATATAGCAAAGTAAATTTCATAGGATCCAGTGACTTCGTTATAACCGAGTTTAACTGTGCTATTTATTAGTACATATACATGTATTAGTACTCAACATGTACTAGTTGCTCCATATTTGTGTAAAGCAAAAAATGTAATTTTATTGCAAAATTTTAGACATCTTTGAAAAAAAAATGGAGGAAAGACCCACTCATATTGAAAAAAATTTGTAAAAGTATGAGAAAATTATCTTTTTTGTTCTTTTTAATGTTTGTATGTTTTTAGTAGGTTAATAATTTCAGTTTTTGTTAGATCTTTGTAAATAGAGGTTTTAAATAAAGTGTAAAAACTATTTTTAATGTTAGATGAAATATCAAAAAAAAAAAAATGATTATAACTGATATTTCATTTCCCCCTTCATATCTGTAGCACTAAAAGCACTTTGTCCGCCTTATACCCCCATCTTCTTTGTTTGTGTTCACTTTGCAAGACTTGAAACGGAACGGAAAAACAATTAAATCACCTGAGTGACTCTGTTAATATGAAAAAGTAAATACTATGATACCAGTAGATAGCAAGATTTCTGAAATTACTAAGCTTACATTGTAAAGTTGAAGAACAAATTGTGTAATGAAATCTTTTTTGGGGCGTTTCTCTGTGTGGGAGGTATGCCATTAAAATGTTGTTAAAACTTGTAGACAGCTCCATTTTTATAAATGTCGTTTTTTAATGAATCATATTTCAACCGTATGCGTTTATCCAAAATTCCTCTCTAATTCATATCCTATGTTCAAAATTCGAAAAACAACATTTTTTCTTGGCTTTTTATCAATCAGAGGATGAACGCCCAATCGAAGGATGCGATCCGTTAAAGGGCAATTTTTTTAATAATGGTGTGTTCTTATAATTTGCATGAATTTTATTATTTCGAACTCATCAGTACATTCATCACTTTAAAACTAATTAAACAGACTTTAATAAAATGACCACCCTTGAAGAAGATAGCTGTACCAAGTAATTAAGCAATGATTTTCATGGAAAGAGTTTTATTTATTGGCATTTATATTTATTATTTATTATTTTCAGTTTTCCTTACGTTTTTTTTTTATACAGTTAACTATTAAATTTGAAATTCTTTCCAAATGCTACTCCTCCTACAATTTTGGTCTGACTTCAATATAACTTGGCACACAAGTAGACTACACTAAGATACATAATTCTGTGTATCGGTTTTTGATTTCAACGAACGGTGTTGGCATTGTTACTAAAAATAGAAATTTCTGTGAAATTCTTTCAAAAGTCTACTCCTCCTACAAATTTAGTCTGATTTCAATATAACTTTTACACTAAGATACATAATTCTGTATATCGGACCAAAAATAGAAATTTCTGTGAAATTCTTTCAAAATGCTATTCCTCCTACAGTTTTGGTATGATTTCAATATAACTTGGCACTCAAGTAGACTACACTAAGGTACATAATTCTTTGTATCCGTTTTTGACTTCAATGAACATTATTACCTTGGTTAATAAAGATAGCAATTTCTGTTACTCTCAAATTTGCTACTTCAAATACAGTTTTAGTCAGATTATAATATAATGTGGCTTGCAAGTAGACTACACTAAGAACATAAAGAGACTTATTCAAGGATCATTATTCTCTACAACTGCTTAAGTCCTTTCCTCTTCCTTTGCTATAAGTACAAACCAGTAGAGCTTCAGTCTCGACAGAGACTTCTGGTACAGTTAACTATTAAATTTTCAACAATTTTCCCCCTACAAATATTTCATAAAAGAAATATGCACGCTAACTCTCGATTCCCGCCTACTTTTTGCAACCATTTAATTCTATATAAATTGTATTTTGGCCATAACATCTTTGTTTAATACAAAGAACAGTTCAATGGTAATTGCTGATTTGTCTTAATACCAGCGCTAAATAGTAAATGATTCATAATTCCAGCTCTTGAAAAAAAGGGCGGTAGACGACATTTTCCATTGAAATCGGACTTTCAAACATCACCATTTTTTTGAAATAGTCTTGGATATGATTAAATAATCCTTATATCTTTTCTTATGTTTTAGGGAAATAAATAAAACATAAACATAAAAATAAAATATAATGCTCCAGTTGTAAATCGCATTGAAATTGGTGGAAAATAAGCATTTTTGTTGTTTTCGTCAATAAAACATATCCCCCCCCCTCGTGAAACACAAAAAGCTTTGGTTTGAATTTGTGAAATAACAGTCCATATTACCTGTAAAAAGGATTTTTTGTGTCGCGGGGGGATGTTTTATAAATAATTTATGTTGATGTTTTATAAATAATGTATTGAAAAACACAAGTTTTACCAAAATTTTAGAGTTATCTCTTTGTTCTCCCAAGTAAGTAATGTTTTTTGAAAATCCAAATAATTATTTAAAAAAATATATTAAAAATTCATCGAATATGTTAACTTTTGAAAATTTACTTGGAAGTAGGCGGGAGAACAATACTATCGTTCACAAAAATTTTGAAAATCTATACAAACAATTTTTAAGTTATCTCTCAAATGTTTGGGTTTTTTTTTAATTAAAGAAGTCAGCAAAAGCACTGTGAGTTCTTTTCTGTGCCAACGACTACTTTGCAGGACCACTTTTTTAAATGGTCTCTTTTGAGAGAGAAACAGGATGTGTTTGTGAAACACTGATGCCCCCATATGGCAACATAGCAAAAATTAATCTTTTCTTAAATACAAATTTAATATATTGGTACCAAAAGTAGGGTATTTTCACTGAAAATACAATTGTGAAATATGAAAGTAGGCAAAGGTTAAAATTTTTCATATGTACAGAAATCTTCAAGGTCAAGGTCATTGATATCCATTAAGGGTCTTGCCACAAAAAATACAAATGTAAAGTATGGAAGCCCTAGCCCTAACCGTTCAGAAGTTACGACCAAGGTTAATGATTTTAAATAGTAGGTCAAAATCGAAGGTCAAGGTCAAAGGTCTTACTATCAAATGAAAGATCTTGTCACAAGGATTAAATATGTAAAGTATGAAAGCACTAGGCCTAACCCTTTAAGAGTAATGGTAAAGGTTACTTTTTTAAAAGTAGGTCAAACTCCAATAGCAAAGGGTCAAAGTTCATGGTATCGGTCTTCTCACAAGGATTACATAAGTGAAGTATGATATCACTAGCTCTTAGCGTTCAAAAGTTATAGCCAAGATTAAAGTTTTTTCATAAGTACAAAAATCTCCAAGGTCAAGCTCAAAAGGTAAAGGTAATTGGTATCCAATGAAAGGTCTTGTCACATAGAATACATATGTAAAGTATGGACGCCCTAGCCTTAATCGTTCAGATTGATTGATTGATTGTATACTGTTTAACGTCCCTCTCCAGAATATTTCACTGATATGGAGACGTCACCATTGCCGGTGAAGGGCTGTAAATTTAGGCCTATGCTCGGCACTCAGGGCCATGGAGCAGGGAGGGATCTTTATCGTGCCACACCTGCTGTGACACGGGGCCTCGGTTTATACGGTCTCATCCGAAGGACCGCCCTATTTAGTCGCCTTTTACGACAAGCAGAGGGTACTGAGGACCTATTCTAACCCGGGTCCGCACGGGCTTAATCGTTCAGAACTTATGGACAAGGTTAAAAAATTTAAAAGTAGGTCAAACTCCAAGGTCAAAGGGTCAACGGTCATGGTATCAAATGAAAGGTCTTGTCACAAGGACTAAATGTGTAAAGTATGAAAGCACTAGCTCTTACCCTTTAAAAGTTAAGGTCAAGGTTTACTTTTTAGAAGTAGGTCAAACTCCAAGGTCAAGGTCAAAGTTCTTGGTATTCAATGAAAGGATTTTTCAAAAGGATTACATATATGAAGTATGAAAGCCCTAACCCTTACCGTTCAAAAGTTAAGGCCAAGGTTAAAGTTTTTTCACAAGTACGGAAATCTCCAAGGTCAAAGTTGTTGGTATCCAATGAAAGGTCTTTAAACAAAGAATAAATCTGTGAAGTATAAATGTCCCGGTGTCCACTGTTCAAAAGATATGGCCAAAGTTAAAAGTTTAGAATTTTTGTGTGAAAGTGGGTTACACTCCAAGGTCTAGGTCAAAAGGTCAAATTTGGTGGTACCCAAAGAAAGGTCTTGTCACAAGAAATACACATGTGAAATATGAAAGTCATAGCTCCATTAAATCAAAAGTTATGGGCAAGGTTAAAGTTTTTGCGGACAGACAGACAGAGAGACAGCTACACACAGATAGACAGACAGACGGACGGACACGACAAAAACTATACACCTCCGAAACTTCGTTTACGGCGGCATAAAAATGCGAATTTTACTTCTGATGCTGGTCGGTTGGCGAAGGACCAGTCACTTTCTTTAACTACATCTTATGATTGAGGCGACGAACGGGAATCGAACCCGGGACTCTCCAGTTTGAAAAAAAGTCCATCCACTACATCCAATCAACAACAAAAGTGTTTCTGCACTTTTTTAAACGTTTGCAGATATTGAGAAATACTAGGAAATAGCAAATTTATGGTTCCCTTCGGCAGGAGTCTATTTCCTCGTACCCATTCGATAACTGTATATTATATATCTTACTGTAGTCTGCTTGTGTGCCAAGTTATATTGAAATCAGAAATAAAACTGTAGGAGGAGTAGAACTTCGAAAGTATTTCACAAATTTCTGTTTTCAGTAACAACGGCAACACCGTTTATTGAAATCAAAAACTGATACTCAAAAGCAAGCAACTTAGTGTAGTCTACTTGTGCCAAGTTATATTGAAATCAGACTAAAACTGTAGTAGAAATAGCATCTTTCAAGTATTTCACAGAAATTTCTGTTTTTAGTAACCACAGCAACACCGTTCATCGAAATCAAAAACCGATATATAGAATTTTGCATCTTAGTGTAGTCTACGTGTGTGCCAAGTTATATTGAAATCAGATCAAAACTGTAGGAGGAGTAGCATTTTGAAAAATTGTTTACAGACAGACGGACGTACGTCGGACACATGACTTTCGCATAAGCTCTTATGATATCTTGACTAGTAGAGCTAAAATACCTACAGCTTTCTTTCCTGGATAAATAATACAATACAACATTTGTGTGAATTGTTGTTTTTTGATATTGACAATACAATGGGTTGAGAGATCCAAAAAACCTTATACAAATATTTTTTTTTACATAAAAAAGTAAAGCTGTATAATGATCTGCTATTACATGTCAAAATAATTTACAAATAACAGAACAACTTGTAAAACATATCAATTACATACATTAAAAGCCATAAATTGGCATTCAACAATAAAACAAACGCCTAAAAACGTGTAGCATCAAAAGACCCGCAAAAAATGTGTAATCTCATATTTTTTACTGACAGGTTAAATAGTGAAGGTTCGATTTTTTTTAATCCTCCTTCGTGCAATTTTTGCCTGACAAATTGTATTTATGAATTACTTGTTTCAAGTAGAAGCCAAATTTTAAAGTATAGTTGAAAGAAATCTCAGATTGACTGGATAATTATTTCATATGAGAAACCTTAAGAAAGAGAATCAAAAACTCGGTTTTATGCGAAATTTATGATACGAACATGACATAAATGTTCAAATAAATAAGAATAGAAGCATTTAAACATGTAAAAAGCTTTAATGAAAAATGACATCATGAATCGATTTTATTATAAACTTTATTTTTTTATTCAGCACTATTGTTTCATTTGTGTAATGACCCTCCATACATATGTACAAGTGTTTGATGGAATACTTGTACAATTTAATCGGCTATTTTTTTTTTAAATATCAATTTTAGCTCTACCAGAAGAGCTTATGCGATAGTAATGCGTCCGGCGTCCGTCCGTCCGTCTGTAAACAATTTTTCAAAACGCTACACCTCCTACAATTTTAGTCTGATTTCAATATTACTTGGCACACAAGTAGACTACACTAAGATACATAGAATAGTGCATCGGTTTTTAATTTCGATGAGCGGTGTTGCCATGGTTACTAAAAATAGAATTTTCTGTGAAATTCCTTTAAAACGCTACTCCTATTACAGTTTTGGTCTGATTTCAATATAATTTGGCACACAAGTAGACTACACTAAGATACATAGAATAGTGCATCGGTTTTTGATTTCGATGAACGGTGTTGCCATGGTTACTAAAAATAGAATTTTCTGTGAAATTCCTTTAAAATGCTACTCCTTCTACAGTTTTGGTCTGATTTCAGTATAACTTGGCACACAAGTAGACTACACTAAGATACATAGAATAGTGCATCGGTTTTTGATTTCGATGAACGGTGTTGCCATGGTTACTAAACATAGAATTTTCTGTGAAATTCCTTTAAAACGCTACTCCTTCTACAGTTTTGGTCTGATTTCAATACAACTTGGCACACAAGTAGACTACACTAAGATACATAGAATAGTGCATCAATTTTTGATTTCGGTGAACGGTGTTGCTATGGTTACTAAAAATAGAATTTTCTGTGAAATTCCTTTAAAACACTACTCCTTCTACAGTTTTGGTCTGATTTCAATATAACTTGGCACACAAGTAGACTACACTAAGATACATAGAATAGTTCATCGGTTTTTAATTTCAATGAACGGTGTTGCCATGGTTACTAAAAATAGAATTTTCTGTGAAATTCCTTTAAAACGCTACTCCTTGTACAGATTTGGTCTGATTTCAATATAACTTGGCACACAAGTAGACTACACTAAGATACATAGAATAGTGCATCGGTTTTTGATTTCGATGAACGGTGTTGCCATGGTTACTAAAAGTAGAATTTTCTGTGAAATTCCTTTAAAACGCTACTGCTTCTACAGTTTTAGTTTGATTTCAAAATAAGTTGGCACACAAGTAGACTACACAAAGATACATAAAATAGTGCAATGGTTTTTGATAAGTACAAACCAGTAGAGCTACAGTCTCGACAGAGACTTCTGGTTATTCGTACGGTTTTAGAATTCTATCTGTTATATGAAAGTTCAGCTTTCTTTATCGTAGATTTCCAATATTTTTTGTTTAGCAGAAGCTTAATTACAGAAGTTATCCATAAATTTTATTCGAATTCAAATTGCAAAGACATTTTAAAATACTTCATTACGGTAGACCTCCAAAATAGTCCTTTTCGCGGCAAAATATTTTCCCTGAACTTATGAAATCCTAGGTAATTTTGAGCAACTTAATTTACCTACATTGTGGTAAACATATTTCCTTCTTTGTAAATAGTCCGTCACATTATGATGTCTAACTATTATTAAGAAGGAAACAGTAAAGGGGTTATCATAGAATGTCTAATTAACAAGGTCACTGTTATTTTGCACTTTTCTTTATCTTTGATGTTTCTTTAATGAAGCACGCCCTCAGAATCAGGAAAGACGTTACACTTCGATGATTCCCTCCAAACATACTTCATGAATGTATATAATTCAATTAACATGGAACGTGTCAAAAGAATCTTTACATGTTGTATTACCTTAAATTAGAACCAGGTGACAGGTATTAAACCTTATAAAGCAGGCATAGCACGCTGCATTCATTTAAATACAATTTCTGAATGAGTCAACGTATCTTGTATTGTTTTAAGTTCCCTTGAATTTTGCTTAGATTGTCATACGTAAGCACGCTTCTAGTTACGGTCTCAAGTTTAAAACTATACTTAAGTTCTTCTTAAGGTCTTTGACTAAGTATCCTTTATGTTACGACACCCAGGTGACCTTTTGCTATCGTTCGTCGTCGAAAAACGTGTGGTGCCCTTCGGTCAGAAATATTACCAGGTTCTCTTGAACCACTCGATAAATTTAAACTATAGTTAAGGCATATAACATCCCTGGGTAAGGGGGTAAAGACATATAAATTTCATTGCCCCTGTCCTTCTTGGTTCTTACAAGGCGTAACTAGGCTCGAATTTTTAGTGAGGCAAGGGTGCAGAGGCTGAGCATTCCAAGTTCCAGACAGGGCAAGGGTAATACCTGATGGCCAGTATGGGGGCTTCCAGGGGAAGAGGGATCCTGAAACGTGGGTATTAGAAATAACAGATTTAATCTTTAAAAGTGTTTACGTTTCGCCCGCATGGCACAGTGGTTAGAGCGTAAACTATGCTCTAGAGTCACAGACAAAGGAGTTGATCCTCGCGGGTTCGAATACTGTGGGATGAAGAGACCGGTCTTTCGGATAAAACCGTAAAAACCGAGGTCCCTATGTCACAGTAAGTGATGGCACAAAAAATATACCTCACTGATCAATTATCTTCAGTGACCCTGCAAGCACAGTACAGATTTAAAACTTGCAACCCCCCACCACCATAAGCAAGCAGTGGTGTCTCAATATGAATGAGAAATTTTTAGAAGGGATGCTAAACAATCAAATATTTAAACAAAACAATCATTTAAAATTATATTTTACATGCGTTGTAAATGAAAATGAGGCACCTGCTGAAATGAACGATTGACAGAAATTGAAACAAAAGTTTCAAAAAATATCAATTTAGTACGAAGACACACATAATTCACAAGTTCCATGTAAAACTTTTTCACTTTTCAGAAAACTCTGAAAAATTTAGTGAGGCATTTGCCTCACTTGCCTCAATGGTAGTTACGGCCTTGTTCTTATGGTTGGGACTTAAAACATCAAATTTTAGTGTCATTTTAAAAAATCTTTACACCTGATCACCAAGCAGTAAAACTGACGGTTTGCATGTACAAGGCAATGAACACTCTGCCCAAAATTGGGAAATTGGCCCTATCTCCAAAGGTTCGGGAGGGTGGGGAGGGTCCCTTTGACCAAAATGCGAAATACACATTTTTTTGTTCTAAATCTTCTTCCTTTCCCCTGTATATGACAGATAAACTATGTGCAATTAGGTTATGATGAAGAAAGATTCATAACTCTTTAGAAGTTGGGAAATTTGTGGCCCCAGGGTCAGGGTTGCATGTACGGGAGGGTTTGGTGCAATTGCATCGTGTTTTAAATCTTCTTTATTCTGACTTCTTCATAGTTTCATCTATTTGAATTCTTCTGAGAGAAATTATTACTCTTTGATATTTACATGTACCTATCTGGGATTAATAACTTAATAATTTAATTGAAATTTCAGTTGATTGACAGAAATTTTAGAATACTTAATACAATGAGTAATTTTAAGTCTCCATGGTCAGATTAACTTGAAAATAAGAGATAAATGAACATGGGATGAAAAGTTCATATCTTTATGTACATTTAATTGTTTTACCGACACCAAGAGTGGCCATTGTAGAGGAAATAAAGATATTAAGTTTACCAATAGTGCTCACTAACTATTGTTTTGCTTAATCCGCTGGAACCATCTGCAAATCGGGTCAAGTAAATGGATCTTTAAATTTTGATACTTCGTACAACCTGATCATCCCATTTCTTTCTAGCTTTTAGACAACATAGTTTCATTTATCAGATTCAGATTATTTTTCTTTCATTTTAGTCTTCAGTCAATGTATTCTATACATGCTACATTATATTATACTAGTGCTATATTAGGTGGTCATTTAGACCCTTGGTTCTCTTGTGAGATCCTATCTGATATTTTTATTGGTTTCTTTTCCTCTGATGTGTCAAGTATGTGACATTTGTTATTTCTTTTTGAACAAGTAAGTCAAAATTTCTAAATATAGATTATAAATATATGTACCTTTACGATAAAGTCAATCATAGAGGCAGACTTCCCACACTTAGAGAGTGAATTTTCATAAATCAAGGCGATCAAATTAAAAAAGTTCTTCTGTCTAAGGTATCAAAATATTTATTTATAGTGCGACATACAATTCTAGATTTCCCCAAGTTTTATCGAAGGAAGCACATCAAGTTTATTTCAAAGTGTACGCGAACTGGTGAACTTTTTGCAAGACTAGTTTGTTAAATCAAAAATGACAGATAAAAGACTAACTGGGATTTGTTATAAAAGCTGATATACTAACAAGTATTAATCAAAAGAAATAGTTGCTGAACACGAATAAACAAGCAATATTATTAAAATGTAATTCCATTTGATAAACTACACTACATGTATTTGTTTCTAACCATCCTTTTACCTACAAGTGTACATGATTCTGTTTATATACATGTTCTTTGCCCGATTTTTCGTTACAAATCATCTTCATTAATTTGTTTCTGAAGTTATGAAGTTGCCAGTACGTAGTATTTACCACCTGTGACAGATATAGCTAAAATAACAAGTCGGCATGTTGTTTTCCTTCTCCATATTAGAAAACAGGCTATTTGTTTAGATCTTATCGAAAATATTCATGTAGGTCGCTTGTTTTCACAACGTTAATAAAAATCTATTCGAAAAACGTTACATTAATTGTTATGTGCATCTCTGTTTTTTCTATAACTCATAAAATAATGCAAAGAACAAGGCACAGTCTTAATACAAATCTGGCCCTGTATTTTCCTGAAATCTAAAAGTGATGTAAGAAATTAAAATCCATACTTTCTAAATAATTGAAAGTCCATGCAATAAAAAAAAAACGGTCCTCCTTCATCCGATATTCTTTAATGAATTATCATATTCATCTATTCAACTCATGTTAAAGCCAATTTCATAATCTTTTAAGATCATTTAATTTTTTGGGCCCAAGAAAGCCCAAACCGGACCTTTTTCTTCCTTTACGCTATATCATTTTCATGCAATAAAAGTTCCAGGTATTTGTTTCTAAACACTTTTTTGGACAAGTCCCCCCCCCCCCCCCCCCCAATTGATTATAATTTGCAGGATCTGGCAGATTTGGTTAAGAACTACGTCATGGCTAGGAATTTCAAATAAATAATACATGTATGTCATTTACTTGGTCTTTAAGAAGTGAATTTTGCATTTATTCGGTTTGCAATAAATTTTAAGACCTCCAATATTTTAGTTCTTCGGGAGAAATGTGATTTGATGAATAATGATCAACTGAGAAAGAAAACTTTAAGAAAAAGAAATTAGTTTCCCTGAAAACTACAAGAATAATAAAACTACAATAATAATTATGATAATAATATATCCCATAGTTTCACTTAGATGTTTATGATATTAATGTAAAATTTCAGTGAGAAATCTAAGTTTTTTCTACAGGTTAAATTAATTCACCCGAATAAACTAGCTCAAAGAGGAAACAAATGATTCGAAAAAATAATGCAACTGTTACTTCAGTTGCCGTTATTCCTTCAAAAATCAATGAAATTGAACGAAAATCAAACTTTATGGTTTACACATTACGATACACTAACGTACCGTAGATCAGCTCCCTTTCTGTAAGCCTTTAGAAAAAAAATGCGGGAAACCAAGTAGGATAGACTGACAGACAGATGGAGGGTCAGAAGGACAGACGGATTGGTAAAAAACCTATAGTCCCCTCCGGCTTCACCGGTAGGGGACTAATTTGTAGAGGAAGTAATTTATTTATATTTTTGTCACTGGTCAACACGTTGTTATTGCAACTATGAAGTTATTAACACTTACCGTCAGATAATTAAGAGAATTATGGACATGTCTTATTTTTTTTAAATGAAATGTTTATCAATAGCTAGTATCTTTACAAAACATATGTTATTTGCCAATGCCAAGATTAATACAATAAAACTTTGTCCAATAAAATGGGCATAAACATTTTAATTACCACGATCATTTGCTCTTTGAAATGAATGATTTTCAATTAATTTTTGATCTGTCATGTCTTTAGGAGGTATATATTTCCATGACAGGAATGCACTCTATCACTTGTCTGCACCAACCAAGGCGAGGGCTGGGTCTTAATGAATAAAGGTTAGAAATTTAGAGGAAAAGCTTTAAATTTGCTTCTAAAAAACAGCAAAGCTATAATTTGTTATATTTATACGTAAATCCGTTTGTTAAAATATTGACCCCTGGGAGTTGAGAGAAGCTTTAATAGGCGATCAAATGTACCCGTAATATGTACATATTTAAAAAATCTTCTCAAGAACTGTAAAGCAATGATAAGAGATATTTATATAGAAGTATCCTCGGGTAGTTTACATTCAAGATAGTTCAAATCATGACCCCAGGGGAAGGGAGGAGTAGTAAATGGAGATCAAAGTTTTGCACGAGAATACATATGATAACTCATTAAAAAATCATCTTCTTGACCTGCATGCATTTTAAAAATTCTACATAATGTAACAGTTCTTACGATAAAGTTGGACTCTATAATGCTAATTAACAGTATTTAATTAAAACCCCATGATTTGATTCCATACTGAAAACATTTAGTGAGGAACTATATTTTGTGGTGGAAGTTTTTTTTTTTTTTTTTAGAAGAAAAAGGATCATTTTTCCCTTTGGAAGTTTTCAGTATTGTTAGGTTTGGATTCCTATTTTTACATGCAGGCTGCACGCAGAGTAATTTTGTGCAGCGAAATTCCCTATTAATATGCTGGTCCTAAATTAAATTAACTGTCAAAAATGTGTTTCAGCATATTTGCAAATAATGCAAATATATAATATGACAAAGTCCTCAGATCAAATCCAATCATTTACACCTGTAAAATAACACATGTATTATTTATCACTTTATTATTATACTTTTAAAAATCACATTTGTTACAATCAACAGATAAAAGGCCGCAATTTTTTTATTTCATTTTCCAAAAAACATAATTTTAACCATGCTTAATTTCAGAAAAATGAGCATTGCTTTCAAATGATTTTATTGCTTTGTAAATTTTTAACGGCAGAAAAATAACAATTTTTTGAGTGCAGAAAGGTCAAATAATATATTATGCGAAGTAATTTGAATCCATTTTTGTTGTCACAAATTTTAATGTGACTACTCAAGATGAAAAAAAATGTGTTCCAGTAATTAATTTTAATAAAAAGTATTAAAGAAAAAAATCTTAAATACTGGTTTATGTGTAAGACATAATTTCATAGTGGAATTTACAAAGGTCATAAAAATATCTGGTGTAGTGTAATTAGTCCTTGATGGTAAAAGGCTCTGCACTTCTCACACTTTTTTGTTTTGATTTTTTATTCAGCTATGTGCGTACTGGTAGATTATTAAAAAGTGTACATCAACATTTTTTATCTTGGTGACACTTGACGAACTTTGGGAAAAAAAGTATAAAAGATATATTTAAAAAAAAACATAAAACAACAATTAACAACAAATCAATAATGGCATTATTTTAGTATATTTCTTACGAAAAACTGGGAACGAGGGGAAGAGAGATAGGTTCCCTCAGCCAACTCTTTATCTTGCCTACACGTAAAATAGATAAAAATATCTGAGATAAGCTTTCCTGAAAAAAAAATCTATAAACAATGTAAAAGAGAGATCAGGGGGTCATATTTGTTACAATCAAGAAGGAAAACCAACTGACAGTTTTTTGTGCGAACCTACAAAAAAAATAACAAACAAACAAATTTAAAAACAACTAAACACTATCATATTGAGCAAGAAATTTCATCTTCTAAATACTTATCAATAATCAAATAACTATTGACCAAGCCGTGCACATTTATTTTATTGTCAATTAATTTTAATGCTCTTTGAAAAAGAAATATTTTATTCAAAGTGGATTAACTTGGTCCTAAATCATACACACTTTTTAAAAAAAATTTCAAAGTGTGTAATTTTGCAAAGTGCGTTGTAGTAATGGTCTAAACTATCAATTAGATATATCGAACTATATCCAGATTTTAATGGATTTAATCATGTATTTTAACAGCCAAAAAATAAACTTTTGAGGTTTACTTCAATTACATGTGGGAGGGGACCATCCCCACCACGTTAAATGAAAAGATTCAAGATATAGTGTGTTATACCTACAGGCTGCACTGTATTTGATTAAGTTTGATGCTTGTTAAATCTGGTGTAGTTAAATCATAATCCAAGGTGTATCAATAGAAATTTGTGTGTACTGAAGTAAATAATCAGAAACTGCCTTGTCTACACTGATACCAATGCATCCACAACTCCTCTCATACCACGGAATGAAATTTGATGAGATTTCCACAGAATCTTTTTTTACATAATGGCATTATGCACCTCTTAATTTGGTTTTTAATTAGACACATATTTCGTGTTTCCCAAAGAAAAATATGGACACTGTCATGTTTTCTATAATATTGAATAGTATTCATCTCTTATCCGCAACACCTCCATACCACAGAATGAAATTTAATGATACTTTCACAGATCTTTATTACATAATGTCATTGTAGAACTCTTATTTTACTTTTTGAAAGCAAAATTATTTAAGATTGTGATCTCTTTATGTGTGTGTGTGTGTGTGCAAATTATGGACTTTGCCATTGTAAACATATGGGAGTTGGAGGTATCATTTAGTGAGCTTAGTGCTGACAGTTCCTCTAGTTTAAAATAACTTTTTCTTTTAGTAATTCAGAACCCTGTTGATTTTTTTTCGTACTAAGCTTAGTTGAAACGTTTTCCCATCTCCTTGTCGGGTTATCCATTCCGTTTCATTACAAAATGAACTACGCAAAGGTTCAGTAGAATACATGTATCGGGGTATTTAAGATATACAAATATCCAATTTGATTCGGATATTTAAATCAATTTCCTTTGAGTTACCGGACTTCTAATGTCAAAATCACACAAAATTTACTAATAATAATAGTTTTAAACACATTAAAATATATAGCGTTGAAAAACATCCACATTTCCACCGGAAAGCAACAGTTACCTTGACCTGCAACCTAAATATTTGAAAATGTTGAAAAACCCTCTGGTCATCCTGAAATCTGTGAAAAGTTGAACAATCGAAAATGTTTATGATAAATAAATAAAAAATGATGGTCTACTTTATTTATTTGATTTTTAAT
This sequence comes from Saccostrea cuccullata, assembly GCF_032062105.1. NCBI lineage: Eukaryota > Metazoa > Mollusca > Bivalvia > Ostreida > Ostreidae > Saccostrea > Saccostrea cuccullata. The sequence goes on from NW_026929887.1 coordinate 1,062,046, forward strand.
TACAATGCTTTAAATAGAACGCTGCTCTTTTGAGGTTGGTTACTACAAACATTTAAGACTGTTTTAAGAAAAGAATGGATGCCTTTTATTTTATTCCTTTATTATCCATTAATTCTATTTTTGAAAAATTTTGATTTACAAGGTAAAGAATATATTAGGTTCTTTCTTTTCATTTTATTGCATTGATTTAATTTAGAAGAAAGGCATGTTTTTTCAAACCTTCAGAGAATTTTTTACACAAAAACACATGGAAATATAAAATAAAACGAACATTTTGTAAAAGAAAATGCATTTCTGCCAATAAGTTGCACTTTTAATGATCTTTAATTAGAATCTCTTTTTTTATCCATTTTTCAGGAGAGAATCACGCGTTATGGTCTGTGATGTCAAACGTCCTTGGAAGGCAGGAGAAAACTGCGGTTTTTGGTTTTGTGTTTTCAAATGAGTATTTTTTCCCAATTTCTTGATAATATGTCGTAATTTTTTGCAATGGTAAGTAACTTATTTTAAATATTGAGTGATTATAAGGATTATCAGGAAATCTAATTTTGCCTGTGTTTTTAAACAACAAGTAGTCTGTGAGCCAATGTTGCCTAGTAATACCATGCGCAGATCTAGAGGGGACATGTACATAAGAATTTCTGTGTTTCAATTTGCACACAGATAAAATGGTACCTAGTAGATATATGTTTTAATTTAAAAGAAAACTATATATAGAGGTATATACATGAATACATGTGGCCTTTGTACACTGAAAAAAGCTCACAAAATTTGCTGGTTAAGAGAGGGGGATAACTCCTGCGCATTTATGATTAACTTACGCAGTTTGATTCGAATGACAGTGTATATTTATAATTTGTGTACATGGGAAACTTCCAAACATTAAAAACCCTGTCCTAAATTAATAATTTACTATTTGATATAAAATCAAATAATCTTGATTATATGCTGGTCCTAAATTAAATTAACTGTCAAGAATTCTATCATCATATTTGGCAAATAATGCAAATATATAATATGAAAGTCCTGGGGGAAAAAAAACTCAATTTAAGCTTAAAATTAACACTATTTTAGTAATTATCTAAAAATTTAAATCACAGACCCCACTTTTTTATTTCATTTTCTGAAAAACATAATTTTAACCAATCTGCTTAAATTCAGAAAAATGACATTATTTTCAAATGATTTTATTGCTTTTTCAATTTTTAACGGCAGAAAAATAACAATTTTTTGAGTGCAGAAAGGTCAAATAATATATTATGGGCTGTAATTTGAAGCGTTTTTGTTGTCACAAATTTTAATGTGACTACTCAAGATGAAAAAAAATGTGTTCCAGTAATTAATTTTAATAAAAAGTATTAAAGAAAAAAATCTGAAATACTGGTTTATGTGTAAGACATAATTTGAGTGGAAACAAAGGTCATATTGATATCTCTGTAGTGCTAAAAGAAGCGCACCAACCCCCATTTTTTGTTTTGATTTTTTATTCAGCTATGTGCGTACTGGTAGATTATTAAAAAGTGTACATCAACATTTTTGATGAAACTTGGGGAAAAAATACTAAAAGATATATTTAAAAAAAACATAAAACAACAATTAACAACAAATCAATAATGGCATTATTTTAGTATATTTCTTACGAAAAACTGGGAACGAGGGGAAGAGAGATAGGTTCCCTCAGCCAACTCTTTATCTTGCCTACACGTAAAATAGATAAAAATATCTGAGATAAGCTTTCCTGAAAAAAAAATCTATAAACAATGTAAAGAAGAGAGATTCAGGGGGTCATATTGCTGATCTAAGAAGGAAAACCAACTGACACTTACTTTGCGAAGAAAAAAAAACAAACAAACAAATTTAAAAACAACTAAACACTATCATATTGAGCAAGAAATTTCATCTTCTAAATACTTATCAATAATCAAATAACTATTGACCAAGCCGTGCACATTTATTTTATTGTCAATTAATTTTAATGCTCTTTGAAAAAGAAATATTTTATTCAAAGTGGATTAACTTGGTCCTAAATCATACACACTTTTTAAAAAAAATTTCAAAGTGTGTAATTTTGCAAAGTGCGTTGTAGTAATGGTCTAAACTATCAATTAGATATATCGAACTTATCCAGATCACCACGGATTTAATCGTATTTTCCAAAAAAGAAATGAGGTTTACTTCAATTACATTAAGACTGGACCATCCCCACCACGTTAAATGCAGTCAAGATATATTTTAATACCTCTACTGATGCCATTACTAGAAAAGTGGGATGGTATAAGATTGTGTGTAATGCTACAGTCATTTGGGGTACCCAGAACAACTCCTCTCATACCACGGAATGAAATTTGATGAGATTTCCATAGAATCTTTTTTTACATAATGGCATTATGCACCTCTTAATTTGGTTTTTAATTGCACACACCAAAACCAAAAGAAAAATTGGGTATGTTTTCTATAATATTGCAGTGTTCATCCATGGAAACAAAGTACACAGAATGAAATTTAATGATACTTTCACAGATCTTTATTACATAATGTCATTGTAGAATTATTTTAATTGCCATTTAATCAAGCAAACAACTTTGCCATTGTAAACATATGGGAGTTGGAGGTATCATTTAGTGAGCTTAGTGCTGACAGTTCCTCTAGTTTAAAATAACTTCATATATTGATAAAATTTGATTTTTTTTGAATAAAACAACACTCCTTGCGGGTTATCCATGTTTCATTACAAAATGAACTACGCAAAGGAAAATGTATCGGGGATGCTGATATACAAATACTTTTTATCGGATATTTAAATCCCTGTGTTACCAACTTCTAATGTCAAAATCACACAAAATTTACTAATAATAATAGTTTTAAACACATTAAAATATATAGCGTTGAAAAACATCCACATTTCCACCGGAAAGCAACAGTTACCTTGACCTGCAACCTAAATATTTGAAAATGTTGAAAAATACTCTGGTCATCCTAAAATCCGCGTTTCAACAATCGAAAATGTTTATGATAAATAAATAAAAAATGATGGTCTACTTTATTTATTTGATTTTTAATTACAATGCTTTAAATAGAACGCTGCTCTTTTGAGGTTGGTTACTACAAACATTTAATTTGTTTTAAGAAAAGAATGGATGCCTTTTATTTTATTCCTTTATTATCCATTAATTCTATTTTTGAAAAATTTTGATTTACAAGGTAAAGAATAATTAGGTTCTTTCTTTTCATTTTATTGCATTGATTTAATTTAGAAAGAGGCATGTTTTTTCAAACCTTCAGAGAATTTTTTACACAAAAACACATGGAAATATAAAATAAAACGAACATTTTGTAAAAGAAAATGCATTTCTGCCAATAAGTTGCACTTTTAATGATCTTTAATTAGAATCTCTCAATATCCATTTTTCAGGAGAGAATCACGCGTTATGGTCTGTGATGTCAAACGTCCTTGGAAGGCAGGAGAAAACTGCGGTTTTTGGTTTTGTGTTTTCAAATGAGTATTTTTTCCCAATTTCTTATAATTGCGTAATTTTTTTTTTAACTTATTTTAAATAACTGATTATAAGGATTATCAGGAAATAATTTTTTGTTTTTAAACAACTTTTGAGCCAATGTTTTGTAATACCATGCGCAGATCTAGAGGGGGCATGTACATAAGAATTTCTGTGTTTCAATTTGCACACATATAAAATGGTACCTAGTAGATATATGTTTTAATTTAAAAGAAAACTAGAGGTATATACATGAATACATGTACCATGTACACTGAGCTCACAAAAATGAGGATAAGAGATGGGTACTCCTCAATATTATTGAACGAATGACAGTGTCCATATTATAATTTGCTATGGGAAACCCGACATATGTGTCTGATCAAAAAGTAAATAAAATAGGAGATCACAATGTCACTTCGTACCAAAGATTCTGTGAAAGTCTCATTAAATTACATTCATGCGGATAGAGAGAATGCCATTTTTAACGGACGGACACCCCAATCACATGTTGCTTGCTTTTGGTAATACTAAACAGTATTGTATGCAATTTTTGCCTGATTTGGCTTAAAGTTTAGGGGTATCAATGTTTTTGCTATCATAGAAAGTTTGGAGACAATCGTCTGAGACGATGCATTTGGCCATAAGCTATTTTCAAAATTGATCTCTTCAAAACAAGGTTAAAAGATAGGATCAGATTTAAACATACAGAGTGTTACTTTAAAGGCTCTCTGTGGTATAAAAACCTTGGCAACCATTGCCAACCAAAATGAAAAAAATAATTGCTTTTTTTTTTTACATGCATAACTTTATAAAATTCAATGAATATTTTTTTTTACTTTTGAATACTTTGTTACCATAGTAACGTATGTAATAGTTGATTTACCAAACATTTTTATCATGCATTTGAGACATCTGACCTTCAACTTTTGGAAACAGCCATTGTCAATTGTTTGCTTTGCAGCAATGAATATGTTTGCCATTTTTCGAACTATTAAGATATATAAAATTTATTAAAGGTTCAATTTCATTTTGAAAAGAATGTTATAAATTTTGGGAGAATGTCACTGTTTACAAGATAAAAAAAATATGTTAATTTTAACAAGTCTCCTCTAATCTATATCAGATCTAGATATTTCCCTTGCTATGCAAACTCGTAAATTTTGCAGCTTAGAGATAGATATATGTAATTGGTCGTAAAGGCAGACCTAAGCTAGTTTGTGATTATTTCGTTTTGATATTTAACATCTCAGTATATACGTATTTACACGAATTTAATGAAATAATTGTGTGCAATCATCGTCTCTCAAAAAAATCAACTTAAATTTTTGTCGGAACTAATATTCAGCTTAAATGATTTTTTAACTGATCTTCAGCTTTAAATTATTTTTTTCGGACTGATCTTCAGCTTAAATAATTTTTTTGGACTGATCTTTAGCTAAAATAAAATTATGTTTTCTGGCTGATTTTAGCTTCAATTAAAATGTTTTTTTTTCCGGACTGATCTACAGCTTATTGATATAAAATTATCATAAAATATTTATATGCAAACGCCGTCAAAAAAATTTATTTTTTCGGACCGATCTTTTTCTTTACGATATAAAATATAAATTAACTCTAACAAACTAAAGAGAAACTTGCATAACATAAAATCAATGTCGTTTGTGAAATCTTGTAGATGGAGTAATAACTACATTGTATTTAGCATTTGATTTGGATTTCTCTCTGTGGGGTTCTGCTAGCACCCCCCTTGGAGGTGAACTCAAACAGTTTGGGGAAAATATTGTTACTTTTAAGGAAACACATGATGGTGGAATTAACAGACAATCAAATAAATTTTGCTTTCATTTTAATTTGGTCTCATGAGACTTTATATATGGTGTGTCACTTGAAAGAAACATCTAATGAAAACGACAAACAGATGTATTTACATCGATCAAATAAGCCTATACCCCCTCTTGACTCTGTGTTACGTATTCCTGTTTAATCGGTACAAATCAGGGGAGGGCAAATTCCAGGTAGCAACATGTAAATTTATGCTATCTAAAAAATTCAAACTCTGGCTGGTGAGACACAAGGTATGTACAGACTGAAGTATTAGCAGGACTCCACCATAGATTGACAAGGCATCTCAAGGCGGGAGGTCTGGTCGTGAAATATATAATCTGCCCTTAACACTTCAGTATTTATTTGCCCATGAATGAAGTTTTTAAATGTATACCATCTGCCAAGGCCAGGAACTGGTTAGGTTAACCTTGGATTATTAAGATTTACATGGCAAATTCCATTACGATATTGTTATGCAGAGGTCGCGAACTCCGCGGATTTTTTTCTTGGACGTTTGGATTCCTCAGAAATATTGATTTTTATTTAGATGAAATGCAAAACTATTTTTCAAAATTTTAATTAACACAACGTGCAAATAGTGTTTACAAGACAGAAATAGAAAAGCTGAAGTTTTTTTATATAGTTAACACAAAATATACGATAAAAAATCAATACTTTATAAATCTCCAGGAAGGATGCAAACCTGTACTCCTGTAGTATATTCTATTTGAAAAACAAACATATATGTACATGTAGATAAGAACAAAAACAGTGAAAAGCTAAAAGCTGCATATTGAGAAAATGAATTCGAAGCGATCGAAAGCGACAAATCTAAGCGATACATGTAGCACGAAAGCTGAAAGTGAGATCGAGCAACAAAGCTAGACGAAGCATTTGCTTCTCCTAAAACATGGTGACACCCTCGTGATCTCGCAGGTTTCCTCGCCCTCTGTCTCCACAAGCCTTTGCACAAAGTACATGTACATGTACATGTAGCACGTGTATTTTCACTTTTTTTGCATTGTCATCTTTGTGTTCTCGTGTAGTTTTTCTTGCTTGTCCTAATCAGTATATACTCGCCTTCAGGCTTGAATCAGCATGATGTAAATAGGCGCACGATCGACGGAAACGTTTAGTTAAACAATGGATGTATGAAAACATATAATTTTATATGTCAAAATATTAACTGCAAAAAATTAAAGTTGACCTCTTGTGTTAAATATTCATTCTGAATGCTAAAGAGTTGTGTTTCAACCAAACTTAATCAGGAAGTACTGTATCACATATAAGTCGGTAGCTATTTGAATTGTCAAAATATTTTGTTACAATAAAAGTATATCATTATCATGTACAAACTATGTTTTCCTCTCTTAAATGTTAAATGCCACCCTCGCATTAATTAATTTAAATCATTTTCATTTTCGCAATTTCATGATTTACTAGTATTTGGATCTGCGGGAAGAACTCGGGGGTTAATTTAATGGCCATTTTATTAGGATGAAATATTTTTGGTTAACCAAAATAAACTCTTTATTAAGGGAACTGGATATATTTTAAAATATAAATATCTATTTCTTAAACATCGGTGATAAATGCTAAGAGTTTGCCATAAAAAAACATATAAGGAGTATGGAAACGTAGTATTTTATAAATTCTAAGTACAAGTATAAACCTACAAACCTCACATATTTTCTTACGTGATCTATGAGCTTGTTCGTTAACAGAAATAAATTTTATAACTAGAAGAAAACTCAATTTTAAAAAGGAATTTAAATGTTAAGAACTGCACAACTGTCTATTTGTTTATTCAATGAATTAATATCATGTATTCATGAATTGTATCTTATAGCTGCATATACATGTGGAAAAACTAACAGTTTTCCATTACAGAAAAATACTACAGTAACTACATCTTCATCTCTAAACGGAAATATTTATATACTGTATATTATTACCAAAAACTTAATTTTGATGCAATATATAACATTTCCGAGAATCTCTATTCCGTTTTTCATGTTCATCAATATCCCTTTTTCCACGGGAGAATAATATGTAGGAATTGAACAGTGATATATTTTAATTTTTATGAATGACCAGCACTATTTTAAATAATACTTACTTGTACGTAATACTATTTACAGTCGATTTAAAATGGGATTAAGACACTTAAAATCCTCAATGTATAAGTAAACGTTGACCACTGAAATAAAGCCTAAAATCAAATATTTTGCTTGCGAGACACGCGTGGGTTTACTGCAATCGTGGTTTTCAGAATTAATCTTAATTTTGAGTAATGATATTTATTTTTCATTCATAAATTAACGGCAATAATTCTGGAAAATGATTACCGACCAGTTAAGAAAAAATTGTAATGTAATGCAGCGTGAAAAAAAAAATCATACCGATGTAAAAAGATTTATGGCTGGACTACTTACAAGTTTTTGCAGTTCATTAAACACATGTACCTCCAGACTATGAAAAATTTTAACAACGCATAGGCATTCGTATTTTTTCTCTATTATTTTGATTAAAAAAGGTATTTAACGAGATTTATTGCGTAAAAATACTAAATATCCCCCCCCCCCAGCTTTCATGTTAATTAGCATTAGGAAACAACTGTAGTAAATTTAATGTAATAATGTCGCACAGTTTATAATTAATAAGCAAGGTTGAATTCAATTTTTTTTTTTTTTTTTTTTTTTTTTTGTGAAAGCCCATGCAGAATCTTTAGCTTTTTCAGTAAGTGCTTGTCTGTTTAACTCTTTACAACTTACTGAACTGTTATGTAATATACACTTAATGTTCACGTCATATAAATAGAAATTTACCATTTCCCCGCAAGCACCTTATAGTGTGGTACACGTTTCTCTAAAGTTTAGCATAAATAATATTATTACGTAATATTTTAATACAAATATAACTTTTCTTATTTTATGATATTTTTGCAAGCAAAATTGAAGAAAATTGGCATTAGATTTAAGATTGAATAAACTTTTTAAAGTGCGTGAAAATGCGTGATTGCGGGGAAACGGTATATGCGTGATTGTGCGTTAGAAATAGGAAATGGTATATGCGTTAAAACGCGTTACTGTGGGGAAGGGGGTTAAAGATTTCAAATTCATTACATTAATTTTTGGTGAGCCAAGAGAACGCTCGCTCTAGACTATTATAGGAAGGTCATCGGTTCGAAGTTCGGCCGCGACTGACCTACATGTTAGTCGACCAAGAATAGGTGGCAACTTCTCCAATTCCTTCGCCAAGCTTTCGGCACATTAAAATGAAATATACCAACCTTTGGATGAGACCTTAAAAATCTGGGCACGGTGTCACGTTAGGCGTGACATGATTAAAAAAAAAACCCTCACTTACCTTGAGTGCGGAATGAAGGTTAAATATGGTGACGTTTCTTTATGAGTAAAAAAAAAATCGCAGGGGACGTAAAACAAAACATAATCAATCAATCATTAATTTTTGTAGCATGCTTGCCCAGGTAAATGTGAGCCTGAATTATCTTATGGCTAAAATAGCGCCTAACATTGTTTTCAAGCAGCTGTTAAATCCTGCAATTTTTATCATACTAGCCTTACATTGTTAATATTCACAGTATGCTGTAAAAATTAGTTTTTAAGTTTGAATGGAACAGGTGAACTGTTTCAATTTTTACGCAGTGTGGACTGTATTAATTTACTTAGATTTTTAGTAGCAATGTTCTTCATGAATAATTTTACTCTCCAATAGAAAATTGTAAATCCTTTCTTGAAATTAAGATTAATTAATTATTTCTGAAATATTTTTTTTTCTTTTTAAACTCAACTATGTCTCGTAAAGTCACAATTTGTAAATAAAAAATGAATCGTCTATGTATAACTTTCAAGGAAATCATGTGTAACATATAATCTTACTCTCTTTTGCTAATTATTGCATTAATTTTACATATTTCACACATGTTTTGTCATTAGTTATGGTTTAAGTGTTGTGGTTTTTCAACCTTTGGTGAAAAGAAATTGATTGCTCCGTGGCCTAACCGTCCATGGGATATGATTTGCCGAAGAAAGAAGATACAAATTAGCCCTGACAGTAGGGTGATAAATTAGACAGTCTAACATCTAGTTATGTCATTACATACCAGCAATGATCTTTTCAAATTCTTTCCTTTTGTGGGGTCAAAAGAACAAATTCTATTAGAATTACACCGTATATTCTGGAAACACGATGATAATTACAAATCCATCGGTCTTTATTTATTTCATATTATAAATTATTTTCATTGATTTTTTTGTTTGACAGATACTTATCTCTTGATTAGACATAAAAGCACTTTATGCTTCAAAACTAAAGTTGCTTTTAAAAACTATAACAAAGTCTTGTCGAATATTCTTATATTTTGTTGTTGATTTGTTTTTTCACAATCAAGCTGTGATAATAAAAAAATCATCAAGGTACATGTACATGTAATTCTATTTCATAGAAAAGCTTTATCAGCTATATCAAATCTGAGCAAGAACTTTGTCAAAGCTGACGCCTTTCGATGGAATACAAGGCAAGTACTGACAAATTCAAACCAAAAAACAGTTGATAAATTCAACCCCCCCCCAAAAAAATTGTGCGGTGAAAAGGTACATTTTTATGTCCCCGTTCACAAAGTTTCCGGGGTATAGAGTTTTTGCCCTGTCCGTTCGTCTGTCTGTATGTCTGTTTGTCAGCAAAAATTTTAACCTTGCCCATAACTTTTGACTGGATGGGGCTATGGCTTTTATATTTCACAGATATATTCCTTTAGACAAGACCTTTCTTTGGGTACCACCAAATTTGACCTTTTGACTTGACCTTGGTGTTTGACACACTTTTACACATAAATACCAAACTTTTACTTTGGCCATAACTTTTGAACAGTTGGTGCTAGGACTTTCATACTTCACGTATGAAATCCTTGTGACAAGACCTCTCACTTGATACCAACAACTTTGACCTTGGAGTTTAACCTACTTTCTTGTGACAAGACCTCTAACTGGATACCAATAACTTTGACCTTGACCTTAGAGTTTGACATACTTTAAAAAACTTTAACCTTGACTATAACTTTTGAACGGTTAGTGCTGGGGCTTTAGTACTTCACATATGTTATCTTTGTGACAAGTCCTTCCATTGAATATCAACAACATTGACCCTTTGACCTTGGTCCTGGAGTTTGGCTTATTTCTTTAAAAAACTTCAAAGTTTGATCATATCTTTTGTGCGTACGATTAGGGCTAGGGCTCTCATACTTCACATACGAGTATATAATTCTTGTTACAAGACCTTTCTTTAGAAACCAACAATTTTGACTCTTTTACCTTTGACCTTGACCCTGGGGTTTGACCCAACTTTAAACAAACTTAAACCTTCGCCATAACTTTTCAACGGGTGGTGCTAGGGCTTTCATATTCCACACTTGTATTTCTTGTGAAAAGGTCTTACTCTTTGGGTACCAAAGTTTTGTCTACAGTTTTGTCTAAATATACTTTGCTGTAGTTTGATTAGAATTAGTTTGTCAAGTTTCAATTTTTAAATTCCTGAATTTGGGAGGCTTTAATACCTTTCAATAAATTCATTATTTCAAAGCAAATCACACACATCTTGTAACTATTTTTCTGCAGATATAATCATCTTCGCGTGACAGGACAGAGTAGTTTACCTAATATGCACTTACAGACTTTTTCATGCAAAGCTACCATAACTGGTTATAAGTACTAAAAAGTCTTTAAAAAAAAATGCATGTATAATATTATAACTCTTTGATGCAAAAACTTGGAGAATGAAATTCTAAATACAGTTACTTTTTCTTTAATGCGCACGAATTCCATTTCGGAAATACTCACTTCAGAGTAATTTTATCAGAGTCTCGAGTATGTTTAACTCTTACAGTCATTAGTTTATTGCATATAATTATGTTGTTAATTGTTGAATTATGCTGTACATTCTGCGCTACTGATAGAACCACAAAATTACACTTTCTACTCTCTGCCTTCACTTAGCTTTAGAACTGAAGCTCTCTGTTTGAAAAAAAATTGACAATCTATGGTTTTTCTGATTCTCCCAGCTATTTCTGCAGCTACCCTCAAAAGGAATTCATGTATTCGTTACCTTTTTTTGTCAAAATGAGTATTTTGTTTCGTTATATATTCACATGGATACAAATTTCATTTACTAGTTTTCATTCGCGTTATTTTTGTTTCAAACAATTCAAACTGAGTACTTTGCTGTTCTTTTTAACTTGCATTTTATACCACCGCCTTTGAAAATTTGTCATTTATTACCGGCCGCCAGGAGGCGGTCGGTTATTTGATATGAAAGTTTGAAGACGGCGTGCGTTTCTGCGGAGTTGAAACAATTTAGTTGAAACAATTTAAAGGTACTTGGACACAGATTTGAAGTTATTATTTTCTCTATAATATTACAACTTATATATTTTAAGAGCATTTCACACAAAAATTAATTTAAAATTTATATTTCATATAAAAGATATTAAAATTTCAAATTTTTGGGCGGGTTTGATTGACACATCCTTGCACTTTTACAAATTAATTTTATTCTTAATCCTTAGGAAAAGTGGCAATCCCGTTCTGTATAAATGAAAAATAATAATACTCTAATCCAGAAAATTCAGAGTAGACATGTTCGAAAGCAAAACAAACACACAATATATTGTCAGTCCGTGCATATGTGTTAAGCAGACTGTGACGATTTAGAACGCACCCAGTGAATTGTAAACGTAAATAAAAACAGAACTCGTGCCCTGTTTACAAAAACTGTGTACATAACACGAGTGTGCTCGATTTGCTAAACCCTGTACGCAACTCTTAGTTCGGAATGATGATACTTGTGAAGGAGTTTTGCTTTTTAACATTTCTACTCTGAATAAAATTATTTTTCTGGATAAAAGTTTTAATATTTCTCATTAATACACAAGATTGCCACTTTTCCTATGGATTAAGAATAAGGTTGAAATTTGTGAAAGTGCAAGCATGTGTCAATCAAACTCGCCGAAAAATTTGAAGTTTTAATAACTTTTAAATGAAATAAGATTTTTAAATAATTTTTGTGTGAAATGCTATTAAAATATATAAGTCGTAATATTATAGAGAAAATATTGACTTCAAATCTGTGTCCAAGTACCTTTAAATAAAAATATTTATTAACATTTATATAATAGAATATTAAAACAGGGTGTTTAAATGTTTAACAAAATACGCACAATAATCATAAAATTAAACTTTTGTAAATATGGGGTAAATGTTTCATCCAATCATAACCGAGGTGCGGAGACCATAAGCACATATGTTGGGCATGGTCTAAAGCAAAGACCACGTTATAAAGTATACATTAAACAGGATTTGTTCATTATATTTGAAAATGCCGTGTACATTCCGAAAGAAAATTTTCAAATGATTAAATGGCAATTTATTATCAGACAGAATATAACGAGATTTTGCTCCAACAGACAAGGATAAAGCGCGTTTTACAGTATGCCAAGCCTTTTCCCGCCACATCTCACACCAAAGAGGAGAAATGTAGTGGTGGATCTAGAGGGAGTTGGGGAGGGGGGGTTAACACCCTTTGAGAGCAAGCGAAGAGCCCCACATATTTGTTGTGTTTTTTATTAAAGTAAAACTATATATCTCTATGGTTGAGATAAGTTTAAACTTTAGTTTTAATCTTTAAATGTAATAACTACTTTAAAATCATCAAACTTCCGACAGAGTCGGTTTGTACCAAACAGTGCACGGAGACGCAGAGGACTATGAGTACTTTGCTTATACGTAGTAATGTACATATATTATGTATTGAAGAAAATCATGTAATGTCGCCTGCAAATGTTCGATGTCACAGAGATATATTACTTTACAGATAAATATAAGATATTTTAATAACAGGTCAAACATTCCAGTTTCTAATTACTTCATTGAAGGGACCAATTGGTTTGCGGCCGATTTTTGACGCTTGCGTCAATATATGTTTCTTGTTAAAGTTTTTTCCAGGGGTGGGGTGGCTGTTATTATATCATTGTCACTTAATTACAGAAATTTCATAAATAATATTTGTGGTATTCATAGTTTATAAATGACCTTCGCCGCAAATTCGTTTGTTCAATGATTTAATTTGCATTACGAACTCTACTGACAAGGAAAAAGGCAAAAGCTCAGCTAAGAGAATTTGATGGGAGATTTTAACACATAAACATGATTATGTTAAAACGACGTATTAGTGTTGGTATTTTTGTTAAATTGTAAGTTTATTTAATAGGAGGCAGTCAATACAAAATATTAAACGACTAAATTTATTTTTTTTTTATTTTCTCCCAAGGTTTACAATATGACAGTTATAACATTAGTATATTATTAGTAAACCTTGGGTTTACTCTTGTCCTCTCTATTAAGAAGTCTCTCTTAATTAAAAAGAAACGATAGAGGCAATTTGATTAATTATTTTGTTTACGGAACTATGTAGGTTTAATGATACATGTATACTCTAAAGTACATGAACATTAGATTGTGCCTTTATACTTTAACAATGATCAGCCTGCTGTTCTGAATAAACCTCAGCATGCAGCTCTTCAAGACTTTTTTGTGAACGTCATTAAGGAATAAACAATTATAAAGACCATACGTACAAAGGTATTCGAGTGGTCTATTCCACAGTTTTAATATGGCATTTTTAAAACTTCCGGAGAGGCGGCTCGTTCATGTCTCGCCCAGATTATGCCTACTGGAATTTGTACGGTTCTTGAAAATGACACTCGTGACGTTTTATCTAGCGGTGTCCTAATGATTTCATCATTTATCTTTCTGTCTAAAGTTTCCTTTAGTTGGTATACTGGCTTTGAAATACCTTTGTATTTAATTGTCAATTACATGTATGTCATCCTAAGTACCGCATTATGATATAATAATAAAGAAATACGATTCTATCTCAAGCCAATGCAAAATTATACGATATAGGAAATTAATAATTTCATTTGTTTTTAATTGTCATTTATTTCGATCATATATATAATTATTCCCGACATTTTTTTTTTATTTAAAAAAGTCCCATTTGGTTTTGAAAAAGAAATCTTCATTTTGATTTTACTTTGTTCCTTTACGTAACGATTCTATTCCTCGGCTGCTTTGCGCTCTGGTTTGCTTTAGAGTCGCGGAGTAAGGAAATGTTGCTTTCGTCGTGGGTTCGAAGCCCACTGTGGGACATGGGGGCCGGTCGTATAAACCGACGTTCCGTGTCACAGTAGGAATTTCAAGGTGTCCCACAGCTCAAGAGTCACTAAGTAGTGAGTACATGTCTGTATTTTCAGCCCGCCGCCAGTTGGCGTCTTAATATGAGTGAAATATTCTCGAAGAGGGTTAAATAAAATATGACAATCAAGCGAATATACTTACTTCAAATTTAGGATTTTTCCCCTAAAGAACATTTTGACCCGAATAATATCTTTTATTATTTTTTCGTCTCTCAGTTTACCAGTTTTGAAGTTTCTTTTTATTCCATTTTTTTCAAGAACATTCGTACACAAAATGTCCATAAATCAATTTTCACCGTAAAATATAGTTTACTGTGTTAATGAATTAAAATATGTGTTTATTATCACTGAAAATGCAAAATGGTCATAATGTTCATGTATAATTAGCACTTTAGTGAAAATAATTAGTGAAATGTGTGAACCGTGGTAATAAGTATAAAACCATAGAGAAACCAGAGCGGGTTGACCGAGTCCATTTCTAATCAAAAGAATGCGTAGGAAAAATGTAAATATTTTCTTGGAAAACCTTTTTCATTTAACTACTGATATACACATGTTCACAGGGTAAAACGAAATGTAAAATTGGTCCGGCAACTTGGTTTATAGAAGGGGGAAATGTATCTAAAAAATATATTTTTAATAAAGTTGTTGTTCATATGGGATTCAAATAGAACTTCAGGAAGTTCTGTTCATTAACGTTTGATTAATGCTGATTCTTTTTTAATCATTTTTGAAAGCAATATATAAAATGTCTATTCCTAGAGAGTGCACAGATTGACTGATAAGGACAGTGTAAAACAGGATACACGGAAGAGATATTATCACGTTAATGTTAAAAAGAGAAAAGTGCAAGATTAGAATCATTTTAGAATGCAGATATTTTAATGAACGAAGGAAGGCTGGTCACATTTTGCAAATACACGTAATTAAAATCTCGTTATGTTGCCTTCTTCAGCATATGCGACGGAAAATTCAACTCTTAAAAACTTGACAAATTTAAAAAAAAAGAGAAAATGAAAAAAATGAAACAGAGAAAAGTACTTTGGTTTCTGTCATCATCTTTCTTATAATGATGGTGAAATAACAAAAATAGAAATTCTTTTCAGGATGACTGTAGGTGAAAGTTTCTGGTTAACATGTACAGGAAGCGATATAACTTTTCTCTATTCAAAATTGTATAATTTTAACATTTAATATTTTAATTATTTCAAACAAATGTTCGTATTTAAATTGAGAACTGAAATTTCCTCGTAAATATTAAATGTAGAGTTAAAAAAGGAAAACAAAAATTAAAACATGTACATTTAAAAATATTCCTTGGGTAATTTAAATCACTTGGCAAGGTCAAGCAGACATGTTAATTTCGTCATTTTATTTTTATTCTTTCTTCATTTTTGCAGAGTGCTGTGCTATAACAGTGCTGTTAGGGGTATAATGTTTCCTTTATACACATATAATCATTTAGAAAAGTAATTCAGTGCATGATTCTTCAACAGTAAACATTGTAAAGTTTATTAATTAAATGAAATTTTTATTTGGATGAAAAGAATTTTTTAATCCAATGAAATTTGAATTTATTGGGTGTGGAGATTTTTTTTTAAATTCAATGAAATTTTAATGTTGAGGTTGAAAGAATTTTAAAAATATGTGAAATTAAAAAAATTATGGATGGCAATTTTTAAAGACAAAATTTTCGATATATATTAAAAGTTTACTACAATACTGCATGGGGATAAAAAAAATCTACATGTATTTTGTACGCATTTAAAACATTAAATTGAATGGTTAAAGTGCTTATTAAAGTTAATTTTGATTTCTTTGTAGTTTTCTTCCTGTCTGGAGATAAACTATGCATGATTTCAAAGTACACATTTAAAAAAAGAAAGCATAAGACAAAGTAACAAGTTTATGACTATATTTAGACACCTTCATAAATGAGTTTCATTTCATTATAGTTTCATACGAATAACATTATTTTAACAAGTCGTAAGTTATGGTAATCCAGACATGTGAATTCTTCTGTCTTTTTTGGTCTAGGCAATAAAATTGATATTACATGTATAAAAGCAGAAATAATTTTTATACCTTGTTTTTTCAAAGAACCGTGTGTTCTTAAAAAGTTTAAAGTCAGATGGACAAACAGGCAGCTAGAAGGATGGACGGGTGAACCGGGTAATCAGTTCAGGTCTGGTGAATTAAGGTGAATAAAGAAACATTGCCCTTTAGCTTTAATTGTTCAACCATTGTTTGGCACTGCACTGATATGCCATCTTTTTTCCGAAATCGTAACTTTGATCCGTGTAGTTTATTTTAGGCAATTCAAAGTTTTTCGGTCTAAATGCAACAAGACCGATTTTTACGCCATCGATTTTTACGCCAAAAAAGTTTTTTCTAAAAAAAAAACAACTTTGTTACAGTGGTTAACTACAGTATATCAACCAATTCAGACATTGGTTCGATGGATGATGAACAATAATCATGCATATTTGAGAATGGTAAAGCATTGCGATAGCCATGATAATGCTTTTTCTAGTACAATAAACTGAAACATACTGGCTCAGTGTCAAAAAGCAATCGAACATTATCCCTCCTTTTCATTCCATAAAGGTACTATGCCGCGATAGTGATATCTGCATTCCATATTCCATACGTGATCGTAAATTACGTAATCTGTGCGGACATTTTCTGCTTTAAACAGTTACACGATTATCAAATATTACATTGCAACTTTTTGGAATTTCTTGACACGTACTTATTGAGAGCTGAGGAAAAATACCAATATAAATATTAAAGGGGTTCAGTTGATTTATTTCCCTCGACATATTGTAATTTACACAAATGAGAAGGAAGTGTGATTATTTTTTTCTTATCTACATTTATACACTGTACCGTACCATGTCGCTTATTTCCAACGTTAATGTCGCATTTTTGTCCGTTCTTATAATCTGTGTTGAAAAAATTTGTCCTCTTGAATCAAAACTTCAAGGTCAAGTAGTTATGACAAGCTTTAAGTTGATGTTTTGAAATTTCAACAGAACACTACCTTATTTGAACAGTGCGAATACCTAAGAAAAGTATTAAAGTCCAGTAAGTAACATTATGAAATGAATTAAGATGGTCTTCATTATCATACGTCTAACGTTAATTGACTCTGTAGTTTTCTTTACAGACTCTTTTACAGACAAGGAAATACATTATATAGATATTTGTTTCAATTAATCACAATGATAAATTTATTTTAAATGCTAAGAACTTCCCCCAACATTATATTTATCAAATATACTGTTGGTAATTGGTTTAATAGGTTTTCATGGGTTTCTATATTATACAATTGAAAAAAATATGAAATATGGGTACTGTTATACTTTTTTAAATAGGTCTCTATGCAATTTTGTCATTAATATGAGAGTATATCTACATTCAGTTGTCATTTATTATATACTGATTTTTAAAAAAATAAAATAAGCTATTGTAATATTTAAAATAACTGAAAACCGTTTAACAAATATTCACCTCAATTAAAATGTGTCTGCTATTTTATCTAGTTATTAAAACACTGCCTTCCGAGGAGATAGAATGTCAAATATGTAACTGATCTGCTCAAAAATCTTCAAAGGAGGTTTATGTTTTTTACTGAATTCACAGGAATGAAATTCTTTTGAAAGTTGACCATGCATTTGTACCTTTAAGGCGATGCTCCTTCACATTCCCACAATAAAAGTTCAGAAATGACCGCTGTCACAAGTCTTAATGAGATTGTCTGGAAAAGGTATTTAACAGTATGAAATATCTCCAAGAATGTTAAGTACCAGTTCGATAAGTGCACCATTTTACAAGACTTATTTATCATTATCGTTTTGAATTCTTCATAAAAAATCGACTTTCTCTGATTTTCGCAAAGTAGGTTCAGTTATAAAGTGTTATTTTTTAAGTAACCGTTTTTCGCATGAAATTTTGCTAACAAAATAAATGTTCTTTCAAGAGATATGTTGCTGATCAAAATAAAACAGTACTATTGTCCGCAATGCCATAATTTCTTCAATAAGAAACAACGTATATATATCATAGTTTTAAGGCTGCAATGTCATTATTAAGAGAAAAACAGTCAATGAAGTATAATTTATAGACATGTTGACGTTAATTATCTAGATTAATATGCAGATTATAAATCAATCAATCGAAACTGATTTTCATTATAATTGTTTTAAGCTGGCTAAAATTAAATACCCACGCCCAGTTTAACCTTTGTTGAAAATTGTTAATTCATGCTTTAACGATCAAATAATTATATATATATTTTATAATAAATAAATCTCGGAGTTCGTTTTTTTCGATATGAGTAGAAAAATCATATGAAATAGAAGAGCTCCTATAGCAGTCTCTTTTATTGTAGGAACGATCACTTTTTAATGATCGCTGCAAAACAAAATAAAACTGCCAGAATTTCTCCTTTCATAAGACCAGTCTAATCAATGATCGTATTCAGATGTTTTCTTATTTTCTTTAAAAATAAAAAATGATGAATTCAGTTTACTCGTTTTAATAAATAATTTTCATAACAACAAAACAGATGAGATGATACATCTAGGATTTCAAAGATCAATAAATTAAAAGGATTCAATAAATAATAATACAATTAAAGTGTAAAAATATTGCACATGTTATTCCTCATTAAACAAATGTTAATTCTTCAACTTTGAAAGTTCTCATATACTGAATATTTTGTTGCACCTCTGCTGTGTTCGTTTCACTAATGTTCCTCTCTAATGTTTTAGAGCGAAAATATTTGTTTTAGTCTGAGTTCTGTAACTATTTGTCCTCAGTAACAAACTTGTATGCAGTTCATTTCTCTAAAGCATCATTTTGAACTGGAAACCGGAAACTCCCAGATTCCCGTTTGGACAGGTGAATTTTATGCGCGAAAAAGTTTTTCTTTGCATAGCTGAGACATCCCAAGTTTTATCTCTCTGGGGGTAAGAGACGTTAAAGTTCGCTGGAACTAAAGTTTCATCACTTGTGATCACTTCGGAGAAAGCATGCTTCCATTCCAAACTTTGGGAAACACTGCAAACTTAGAAGATGCAATGGAGCCTGTGGAAACATTATAAGTAGTCAGTGTATCTGCACTGGCGATGGAAACTGTTCTCCCCGAACAATCCATGTCTTCCTCTGCTGCAAAAGCTACACGGAAGTTTCTTGGAAGTACGATTGCCATTTCTCGTTTTAGCAGTTAATCCAGAAGAGTGTTTATCAAGGCTGTGTATATAAGTGTTTGATTTTAAAATCATGCTTCCCAGTCTTATATATCTTTTGTAAAACCCCACGTGGTCGTATTGAAGTATTTATGACAAGACTACTTTTACTATCAAATCGCTTGCATTCCTTTCACGGCAGACCAGCCCACTTTTCTTGACTGGCATTTGGCGCGTGTCGGCATAACTTTCCCTTCTTTGGACAATTATGAAAGAATGGTTTTATTCAAGTGCATGTCAAGAAGTTATAACACTGCGGTTTCTGTTTAACTTCCAACAGGTAGAGGGAACTATTTAAGATAACCACGCACATTGTCAAAATTATATCACTTATATCATTTACTCAATATCCGTTTTAACCATATCTTGTTTTATAAATGCGACAACTACACATGCGTATTCCACAATGACTAGTCATATTTTAAAAAGGAGAACAATGAGGATGAAAAACTGTAATAACGATTGGAATGTAAAGATTTCCCAAGGAAGTTACAATTCAATATGTAATAAAATATTGAGCGTACTTTTGAATAAAAAAGGCACACTTAGACCTAGTAGGTTTAGACCAATAAATATTTTCTTAACTAGGAGCGTTTGTAAAATATATTGAAAACGATCAAGATATGACTAAAATACTGTTGTTTTCGTACAGTCTCCTTATACAACTGGGAGTGTTCCTCCACAAGACAGACTTTTTGAAATAATGTTATTTTGTGAAACATTCTAACAATTTAGTTATGTAAAAAAACAAGGTACGATGATCATTTTGTACAAAAAGTATACACCAAAATTTCATGTCTTACAAAATGTAAGAAATATGCAAAAAAGCGTTAAAAATTGTATACAAATCATTTTCTGAACTACATAGGCAAATATATCCTTGTAATACATGTAAACCACGAAAAAAAATTATTTTTATTTATCAATCTATTTAATTATAAGTACACTATTCATGTAATTGACTATTGAACCATGCTTTTCCTAATACTAGCTCTTGTAATTCTGTTGATCGGAATTTGTCGTGGACTCGAATTTCGACTGCAACTGGTGTTATATATTTTCAGAGCTTATTGAAATTTCTCAAGCTGTCCTTATTTTCAAAAAGCAAATTCAGCACTCGTGCCTAAAACGGAACCATAAACATGACAAAGATACCTATGAAAAATAAAAGATACTACACTGATATTTTTTATAAAAGTTTACGATGGGTCAAAAAGTATGCTTTAACAACAACCAGATTCATAAGAATCACTCTGTATTTGGATTTTTTATATTTAGAAATAAACATGCTTTCAATAATCGCGGCCGTTAGCTAACTGAGTTCGTTTCTTCTACATGTAAGTTGAATTCCAACATGTTTAGTAGGTTGACGAAGATCTGTTTGTTTTATGTCGCAAGAGAGATAACTGTTTCCGATGTTTAACCTTCCAAATCCTTCTCGTGATTAATCAATTATCAACAATAATAAAGCTGAAAAAGTCTACCTTTAAGAACATAAGTTGTTCAGTACCATATTGAATTGTGTTTTAAACTATTTATGGTGATTTTTGTACATTATGATTATGAACTAGAATAATTTTCGACATCTGGAAGTAATAACAAGCATCTTTCAATAACTAGAAAAGTAAAATATTTTGACACTGTTTTTCTTTAAATGCCCCCCTCCAATAATAGTTATTTGCCAAGCTTTACAAATAAATGTGCCTTTCACTATAATATAAATAACCCCCATCATGTCCATTCAAATTGTGCATATAAGATTTTCCGCATACCTAAAATATTTTTTCTTAACACTTTGTTAAGTTAACATGATGCAAACGAATCGTTTATTTGTTCTGTATTTTATAATTAAGATATAATTTTTGCCATACATGTACGTACAAGGATTTTCTTTTAAATTACATGAATAAAATACATTTGATGATAGCAATTCAAATAATGACTAAAAAATTAGGGGTGCTCAAAATATACTGAATTAAAAATATGTTTGGTCAAAATTGCATGAAACTTTGGGAAATAGTGACTGAAGTACTCTCCGTAATAACTTTGCCTAATTACCTGGCAATCATATTCTAAGTCAGGACTATTGCATTGACGTTTGTAATTTGTGTGTTCACAATACTTTAACAGGTATGTAGACGAAGGGGTACAACTCGAATAATGTGTGAAAGAGAGCTGTAAGAAATTTAACCGCACGATCGGATACGTATACTTGCGGTAAAAGGCTCCAACTACATGTTTATTAATTTCTTTTCTTTGAATCTATATAACTGAATAACTTACTTAGCCTGTTTATTCCCAAGGGCTGTCTCAAGTAGCACAAGAACCAAAATAGTCAATTCTAATTACATTGATATTGCAGTGCTCCTAGATAATACTTTAATAAGTGAGACAGTGGAGAAAAAAAAATATTTTAATGATAAGGGGGAACTGATAACCAGGGAAAGCTCCCAAACGAAAGTTAAAATAACCTCAATAGATAAATGGACGGACGCATTTATCATTTATGCGAGCATTTATTCTGCATCCCACCCAGAGACTGTTCAAGATCTCTTTTAGTATTTGCATGACATTAGGCTCGGGGCTTCCCGGGGTGGGGGTGGGGGGGTGGGGGGCAGTTCGATGGTATGGAAGACATACGATGAGCAATTTAGGCTCCGTCGTAGCCTGAACCCTGCTATGTCATGAGGCACTATTGATTCTGAACTATGGCTCACATACAATGTCACCTGTAAGTTCGCCTTCTGTAGTGGGAGGAACAAATTCTAGACAAACAGGACATGTGAAATATTACAACTTCAATTATCAGGGCATTTGTGCTAGGCCTCAGTGCATTTACATGCACTGCTGTTTAAAATGCGGTGGGCCTCACCCATTCTATACTTGTCCGGTAGGCAATAATTATATGGGTCAAGCTAAACAAACATATTCTTCAAATGTAAGAAGCAGTTTAAGGTCACCTCAGGGTCTTAACAGTTTTCGTTCTCGAACGGCTGCATTTCATTTCCGGAATTTTTGGTAATTATCAACTTTTCATTTCCGACATTTTTTAGCTTTCATTTCCGACATTTTTTTTGTTTTCATTTCCGACATTTTTCATATACGAGTACATACGTAGTACCTATAGTTACTGTAACAGATTTGATAACTTCACTTATGAAAAATTTAAAGAAATAAATCATAAATAAATCACTGAAATTCATTTATGTAAATCTATCGGTGACTTAGACATAAGTATGATGCTGTCACTGACATTTAATTTAGTGCACATTAAATGTGGTGAAAAAGTTTTATGCTAATTGAACTCTTTTACCTAGACTTAGCGCTACATGTAAATGTATAGTTTTTTAATTAATATTTTGGTATAAATACTTTTAAAATCCCATTTTCTTTTACTTAGAAAACATTGAATTGCCGCACAGGTAAATTCCGGAAATGAAAACAAAATAATGTCGGAAATGAGTACAAAAAATGTCGGAAATGAAATAAAAAAATGTCGGAAATGCTATGCATATTTCCGGAAATGAAATGCAGCATCTCGAACACCCATCAACCCCCAATACACGCGACCTCTCAGACCACAAAAAAATCTGGGAACTAGGAAAAACCCCAATTAAGGTAGGCAGAATTAAGGAACATTTGAAAGATTACCCTGATAAAAAGGTTGTAAAATTTTTAGAGGAAGGATTTACAAAAGGTTTTAAGATTTGCTACAAAGGTCCTAGAATCCATATTTCATGTACAAATTTGTCATCTGCAACAGAATATCATGATCAGCTTTTAGAAAAAATCAACAAAGAAATAAGTCTGGGTAGAATTTTGGGTCCTTTTATTGATTTACCAATAGCAAACCTGCATTTGTCTCCAGTAGGTGTTGTCCCCAAATCTGATGGGGGATGGAGGATGATATCCCACCGCTCTTACCCTGATTTAAGTGATGTTAACTATTTTATGGATCCTGAACTCTGTTCAGTACAGTATTCTTCATTTGATGGAGTTATAGACATGATTGCTAGGTTGGGAAGGGGGGCATTATTAGGAAAAGTTGACATCAACAGTGCCTTTAGGTTGATACCCATTTACCCAGGACATTTTGACTTGCTTACTAGATGGATTGTACTATATAGATAAATGTTTACCTATGGGGTGTAGCATTAGCTGTAAAATTTGGGAAACTTTTGCCACGTTTTTACATTGGTTGACAGGGTACAAATCTGGACTAAAAACTTTGGATCATTATCTAAATGATTTTATTTTTGCAGGGAGAAAAGAAACTAATGAATGTGCTCTTCTCATGTCTCAATTTTTATCAATTTTCAACAGCTAGGTCTTATGTATCAGCAATAAGCTTTAAATGCAAAAGTCAAAACTATAATGATGTTACTAGGTTACAAAATTATTAGAAGGGATGAGGAGGCTTAACAAATCAGCTGATTCTAGACTTCCTATCACCCACACTTTACTTGATAGGATATTGCATATGTTGCATTCAGTGTGTTTCAATAGATATGAGACTTTGCTTTTTAAAGCAGCATATTCATTGGCTTTCTTTGCTTTTCTTAGAGTTGGAGAAATTTGTTTATCGGTAGGAAATAACAGTCATGTAATTTAATTTTGAAAATTTCAGATATTGAATTTGACCAAGATGAATCAAATCTGTTGTTAGTCATTAAACAGTCTAAAACTGATCAAACAGGCAAGGGTGTTACAATATGTATTGAAGAAATAGGTGGCAATATTTGTCCAATCAGATGCTAGAGAGAGTTTCTGTCTATAAGGCCCAAAGTTAAGGGAGCATTATTTTGTCACTCTGGAGGCGAATCACCAACTAGATCCCAGTTTTCGTCAGTTTAGGGCAAGGTGTTGAAGGTCTGTAAAGTTGAGGGGAATTACAAATCTCATTCGTTTCGGATAGGAGCGGCCACAGCTGCATTTGAATTAGGTTGTTCAGAGAATTCAATAATGGAGGCAGGTCGTTGGAAATCAAGGTTTACAAGTCTTACATTAGGTCTCCTTGATTTAGTTCAAGGATTATTCAAATACATGCATGATGTTAGGTTGGGAGCATCAAGGGTCGGGGGTCTTGGTTTCAAAAACTATGATGAGCAATTTCGTCTTCGTCGTAGCCTTAATCCAACAATGAATTGTGGCTTATTTATATGTGTCCATATTCTAAAACAAATCATACATGACTTTTTGGCAAGGAAATCTGTTTTATTGAAAGAATTAGAATCATTAGTAGGCATGTTAAAATTTCTTTGGAAATCCAGTAGGGCATTCAATCGTAGATTTTACGATGCTATGAGTGTTGCCTCAGAAGCTCATCATAATGTAAGGTTATATCAGTTGAGTTGAAGAAGGATTTACATATGTGGTAAAAGTTTTTAGAGGAGTTCAATGGGATTTCCTATTTTCCAGAGAAAGAGTGGATAAGTTCAGATGTACTTAAATTATATACAGATAGTGCAGGAAGTGCAGAGCTTGGATGTAGTGCCTATTTTCAGGGTAAATGGGTGTTTTTGCAGTGACCATTAGCATGGCAAAGGACTGATATTCTTAGAGATATGACATTTCTAGAGCTAGTTCCCCTGGTATTAGCAAGTAGTTTATGGGGTCATGAACTCATATGCAAAAAGGTTTTGTTTCACATTGACAATCTTGCTTTAGTCAGTATAGTAAATAAACAAACATCAAAGTCTAAGAGAGTAATGAAGCTGGTTAGGCAATTGGTATTAATGCTTATGGAATGTAATTGTATTTTTAAGGCTAAACACACTATTAGTAGTAATAATAGTATTGCTGATTCTATTTCCCGCAAGCAGTGGTGGGTTCAGGGTTCAGGGAATTGTCTCCAGAAGCAAGGGAAAGTCCAGAACCCATTCCAACCAATTTTCTTCAAACGATTTACAGTTGCAAGTAGAGAAACTATTGGATGGCTCCTTGTCAAAGAATACGAAGCGAGCATACGATACGGGAATAGCTGCATTTAAAAAATTTAGGGATGAATTTAGCTTTTCAAATATTTTGCCACCACCCCCAGAGCATGTTGTTCAATTCATAGCATATTTATCTCTGAAAAAGTTTACTTCATCAACTGCTAGATTGTATCTATCAACAATAAGTTTTGTTTGTAAGTCCAGAGGACTAGTCGATGTCACAAAGAATTTTTTGGTTTGTAAGATGTTAGAAGGCATGAAGAGATTATCAGTTACGAAAGATTCAAGACTTCCAATTACCCCTTCTATACTATGCAAAAATAATTCAAATCTTAAATTACCATCAGTCTGTACAAATTTGTACGAGTCTTCTCTCTTTTAAGCGGCATACATTTTAGCATTTTTGGGGGTTTTGAGAGTTGGGGAATTAACATTGTCAAAGAGTATTAGTTTTGATTCCATCATTCATAGGTCAGACATTAAATTTGGCTGTGACAATTCTGAAATGTATTTAACCATAAGACATTCCAAAAATGACCAGTATGGGAAAGGGGTTACCATTTGCATTGAAAAAACTGGTACTCTACATTGCCCAGTCAGGTACATGTTAGATTTTCTGTCTCTGAGACCTGCAGTCAATGGACCATTATTCTGCCATCTTAACCATTGGCCTCTAACGACATATCAATTCAAAGCAGTTTTATATAAAGCAATAAATCTTCTTGGATTTAACAGCTGTAATTATAAATCCCATTCTTTAAGAATCGGGGCTGCTACTACTGCTTATCAACAAGGATGCGACCCAGATTCTATTAGGGAGACAGGTAGAATGAAATCCCAAGTTTATAAGTCTTATATTCGCTGCCCTATAAAGCAACTATGTTTGTAAAATTTATGCTTTTCAGGTCATTCTACTGTATGGTGTGTTGGGTCATCCATAATTAAGCATGCCTTTCAGACCGCCTTGCTTAGGACAGGAGGGGTTCACTTGGGATTGGAGAGGTTGGGGATGGATATTTGGTGGCAAGGCTACTCAGTTTTAAAGTTAATTAATTTAAAGAGTTTAAAAGTGCTGTTCTTAGTCAAGTATGAAGATTATCCTGACTTCTTACTCATTCACTGTGGGGGAAATGTGGGAGAACCAGATTTACCTTTATTGAAGCTTATTACAATAATGAAAAAAAACTTAATAAAACTATCTCAGCTCCTTCCAAACACAAGACTTGTTTGGTCTCAAATTTTGCCACGCCTTACGTACAGACACTCGTTAGACATTTCTGCTATGGAACGGGCCCATGAAAGATTGAATAGGGCAACTGCATGTCAGGTACTCCAGCTAGGAGGGGTTTATCTAGAGCACCCAGATCTTGTTAGGAACATAGAGTGTTTTTTGGCTAGTGACAAGGTGCACCTAAATCCATTAGGTAATTCTGTATTCTTGAACAACATACAGGGGGTCTTGGATATTTTAACAATGGGTGTGGGTCAGTTGAATGGGGCTCCCCATGTGTGGGGTGACCTTAAACTTTCAAGTTCAGGTCATGTGGCATTTGCGCCCATCCATTCAACTGATGTGTCAAGTTTGTGCATCTGACTGTGTATGATATTTTGAAGACATTGAACTTTGAACACTGGCTTGATATTTTATAATGCAAATACATATAACATTTTATTTCATTGTTCGCGGTCAACCCGGTACAAACAAATGCTGCTTGAATTTGTGCTGCTCATTTTGTGCTTGTTGCAATATTTGAATTTATTCAAACTTTTTATCAGTAAAAAATCTTTAATAAGCTTAAATGATTGTTTGCGGTAAACCTGGAACAGCCAAATTATTGTTCAATCAATGCTCATTCAATTCAGGTTACCTGAGTCACTCAGGTGACCTATTGCTATCCGTTTTCGGTGTCGTGCGTCATCGTGTGTTAACATTTGAACATTTTCAACTTCTTCTCTGAAACCACTGAACCAATTTCTACCAAATTTGGTATACAGCATCTACGGGTAAAGGGGAACAAAAATTGTGAATTTTATGATCCCTGCCCCCTGGGGCCTGAGGGGTGGGGTCAAAACCTCTAACATTAATGAAATCTTTAAAAATCTTCTTCTTTACTCCTGGACATTAAGCAAGCAAACTGTTGGTGTGAATGTAATGAGCATGGAGTCCGCTACCAAAACTGTGAAATTCATGACCCCAGGGTCAGGGGTTCTATTGCTAGGCCTAAGGGCGGGGTTAATAAACTAAGTACATAGTTATGATGAGCAAAAGTGCCTCTTCCAAATTGTGAATTTTATGGCCCCAGGGTCAGGTGTTCTGGTGTTAGGGCGGGGCTCTATTGATTATATACATGTAGTGAAAATTCAATTGATTATATAGTGACAATTCAAAATTGTCTTCTCTGCTCCTGGGTATTAAGTAAACTAACTTAGTATATAGTTATAATGCCTCATTCAAATTTGTGAATTTTATGGCCTTTGGGTCAGGGTTTTGCCATTTGGTGTAAGGGGGGTGGTTTTTTATATATTTATATAAAAATATACAACAATATATATAGTACAACAATTCAAAATTGTCTTCTCTTATACCATATAAAAACATTAACTTCAGTATATAGTTATAACGCCTCATTCAAATTTGTGAATTTCATTACCTTTATTTCAGGGTTTTGCCATTTGGTGTAAGGGGGGTGGGTTTTTTTTTATTTATATAAAAATATATAAGAAACACAAAATATATACTTGTTACCAGAGGGGGATCAAAATGCAAAAAATTACAATTTTTATCGAAACTCTTATAGAAATAGAATTTTTTGTGAAAATTTCATTCAAAATGCTACTCCTCCTACAGTTTTGGTCTGATTTCAATATAACTTGGCACACAAGTAGACTACACAAAGATACATAATTCTCTTTAGCGGTTTTTGATTTCGATGAACGGTGTTGCCGTTGTTACTAAAAATAGAATTTTTTGTGAAAATCATTCAAAATGCTACTCCTCCTACAGTTTTAATCTGATTTCAGTATAACTTGGCACACAAGTAGACTAGACAAAGATATGTAATTCTGTGTATCGGTTTTTGATTTTGATGAACAATGTTGCCGTTGTTACTAAAAATAGAAAAATTTGTGAAAATCATTCAAAATGCTACTCCTCCTACAGTTTTAATCTGATTTCAATATAACTTGGCACACAAGTAGACTACACAAAGATACATAATTCTCTTTATCATTTTTTGATTTCGATGAACGGTGTTGCCGTTGTTACTAAAAATAGAAAAATTTGTAAAAAATCATTCAAAATGTTACTCCTCCTACAGTTTTAGTCTGATTTCAATATAACTTGGCACACAAGTAGACTACACAAAGATACATAATTCTGTTTAGCGGTTTTTGATTTCGATGAACGGTGTTGCCATTGTTACTAAAAATAGAATTTAAAACAATTCAAAATGCTACTCCTATTACAGTTTTTGGTCTGATTTTATAATAACTTGGCACACAAGTAGACCACACTAAGATACATAATTCTGTTTAATGGTTTTTCATTTCAAGGAACGGTGTTGCCGTTGGTACTAAAAATAGAAATTTCTGTGAAAAACATTCAAAATGCTACTCCTCCTACAGTTTTGGTCTGATTTCAATATAACTTGGCACACAAGTAGACTACACTAAGATACATAATTCTGTATATAGGTTTTAGTTTCAAGGAATGGTGTTGCTGTTGTAACTTAAAAAATACATTTCTTTGAAATACATTTAAAATGCTACTCCTCCTACAGTTTTGGTCCGATTTCAATATAACTTGGCACACAAGTAGACTACGCTAAGATACATAATTCTGTGTATCGGTTTTTGTCATTATTCTATTTATTGCTTTTGTAAAGTTTTATATCCCAACTGCTACTTTTCTCTTTCTTTATTATAAGTACAAACCAGTAGAGCTTCAGTCTCGACAGAGACTTCTGGTTACTATTTTTAAAGAGTACTACAAAATATGACATACACAATGGATTCACATGAAAACATAATAAAATATTGGAGACATTCTCAAATTTCTATGTTTTAAATTTCAAATTTCAAGAGCCTATGTTCATTACTTTTCTTTAATAACATTTTTATTACCCCTTTCTTTAAGAGCTACAGATTATCATAACGTCAAAAAGACACTGTAGCGATGTCAACCTAACTATCAATTGCAAAATCGGTTTAAAAATCAGTTATATCAAATTGAAATTACATTTTGATACCTATAATTTCTTAAATTTGTTTAATTTAATAATTAAGCGAAAAAAAGTTTCACTAAAACAGTAAACACGCTTCATTTTACTATGATGTGCGAAAAATTGCGCAATGGAAACTATAATCGGCCCCCTTAATTCTTTAAAAATCGTTTTCTTTGCTCCTGGATATTATGCTAATGATCCAAGTTTATATATTCATGATGAAGTAAGGTGCATCTAGCAAAATGGTTAATTTCCTGCCCCTTGGGTCAGGGGTATCGATGGGGGGGGGGGGGGGGGTTACATAGTTTGAAAATAAATTAATGCTTTGAAATCTGTTCTTTGGTATTAATCAACCATTTATGATGAAATAAAATTTATAATAAAATTTTCAAAATTTTGAAATATGTGGCCCCAGGGTCAATGGTTCCTTTTGGGTGCACAACTGGTTATAAAGTGGAAGTGCATTTTCCTATCTTATTCTGATCTACCTCTGGGTATTAAGTAAACAGAGTAAGCATGCTTAGTGTATAATTATGATAAGCAATGGTGCCTCTTTCCAAGTTTTAAGAATTTCATGGCCTCTGGTTTAAAACACGAACCAAATTCAATTGTTGGAAAGTTGTTACATGATACGCAGGTGACCTATAAGGCCGTGGGCCTCTTGTATATTTTGCCACGACCAGCAACGCCAAACAATAAATATTTAAAAATATAAATATTGTTTTTATTTCCTCTTACATAGATAATAGTGTAAACAACATTTGCGTTATTTGAAAGACCATCCGAGATGGCCACAAAACTTTGAAGACGTTGGCCTTGTTGACTAATTCTCCATTAGTTGCATGAATTCTTTTTAGCCACAGTTTCGTCTACTTCTCTCCAATTGGTTTTCTGACCCTTTGATACTCTTTGTCATATGGGTATACTTTATCAAACAAGGGATACCTGTTTCAAGCGTCTTGAAAAAGATATTTTAACGTTTGCTTATGCTTTGAAAATTTCATGCGAGAAAAAGCTGACCATTGTTGAACACTCACTTTGCGAGATCTTGCAGAGATGACTATAATTTAATACTCAATTTTAGGGATGTGTTTATAAACATCTCTTGTTTTAAAATACATGTAATAGATATTAGAAAGACGTGTAGCGAGTTTAGATCCCTATTTTTCAGTAGGGATCACCAACTACCACTCTATGGAGAAAATACTATAGTAAATGGAACTGTTTTAAAATGGATCTATTTAACGCCATCCGAGGAAGCAAGAGTGAAAAAAAAATTATATTTATATTATATATGCAACAGTAAGTGCAGAGGGAATATCAGCATCTTACAGCCTAGTAGTGTCCATCATTTTAGGGATAAAACATAGACTAAAAGGGAAGAAAAATTTGGAAAAACAAAGTGATCTTATTTTGAAAGCAACAGTGGAGAAGAAGTAATCACAGTCCATTGTTGACGACAACTTTTCTTTTTCTCCCACTCATGTTTCATTTAATAATGAAGCTACACTAGTGTTTGGTGTTTAACGTCCCTATCAAGAATTTTTCACTATAAATGGACGCCACCAATTGCCGATGGCGAGGTAAAACTTTCTGCTAATACTCTATACTTGGGACCATGAAGAAGCGAAGGATCATTTTCCTGCCAGCACCTACTACAACACGGGACCTCGATTTATACGGTCTCATCCGAAGGACGGTTTCCACGTTCGTAAGTGGCATTCGAACGTAAGTATCAGCTTCATACTCCGCGATTCTTATTAGGCGCGTAGCATCGTTTTTGAAAGTGGGGGGGGGGGGCAGGCAAAAAAAATTTTTTTACTTACCTGAAAAAGTTGAGAAGCAAAAAGAAAAAAAAGAGTTCCATAGTTGATAATCCTATGGTGGGGGGTGGGGGGCTTTTTCTCAGTGTCAACTACTTTCAGTACCAATTCTATTACTTATTTTCGGTACATCACTAAAAGTGGGGGCCAACCAGGCTTTTCATTTCCATAACATATAGCATAAGTAAGGTTGGTGAAAAAAGTGGCTTCCCTTCCCCTGTGTCTACTCCCCTGCTTACCATTGCCGTCGTACTCCCATGGAGCCTATAAATTACAAAATAATACAATCATGTCCACTATACTGGACAGAAAGTCCTATTATCAGTAGTCAATAACGGAAGATTTTTCTTCATGGTATTTAATTGTTTCTACCCTAAGATTGACACATCCAGCGACAAAAGAGCATGCCTTATCTACAGCCCCTTTCGCGTGTTTTTTACAAATCGTGCAGAACATAAGTCCTGTGCTTTTTTCATAATATAAGTAATCTCGATTCTTTGTCCAAGATTCCTGGAAATCACGGGATCTGCGAGTCCGTTCGTACTCCCGGTCACGTTCTTTCTTCTCAATACTAACGTCTAACTTTCGCTACTTAACATTATCAGTATCCAGTTTAAAAAAGTCTGACATCTTCTGTTTGTGTCAAACTACTAAATCATGATCACTGAAACACTTACCATAATCTTAATCATTCAACTATGCAAATAAGCGTCTTCTTGATCAGGACTTTTGACCTCCCGCCATGCATAAAGAGCTAAAAATACATTCTGGGTTTTCCAACAAAATGTCACGACGCAGCATTGTTAAGGCTTGAAAAAGGGGGCGGGGCCTAATTTATACGGGAAAAGTTTACTGTGACGTCACATAAAAAAACTGACTTATGTATCTCTCATAATACTTGAAAATGAAATAATTTGCAACTTTTAACTGTATTAGTATAATAAACAACAATTTAACTTATCAATGCATTAAAAAAACTTGCTAGTTAAATCCCATGTAGCTGATTCACCCGTACTAATGTGTTCGGAACCTTTTATTTTTCGGTGTTCTGCAAATTATAAAACCCGATGAGTTCAGAGTAGCTCTGACAGTGGCTCTGGCGAGAGTTAGCGAGACTTCAGCGAGATAGGGTAAATTATTCACGGAAATGTGGCTAGGAAGTGACTAGCACGTGGAGACATGGTAAACAGAAAAGTTATGTTGCGTTTTAGTTTTCACCACCCTATAATATCATTCTGTAGAAACGTACTTCAATCGATCTTTCTTGAATTCATTCATTCATTTAAATTATAAGTATTCTCTGTGATACAATTTTCTGCTGTCATGAATCAAGATATCTTTTTGGACAAATATTTTGCATGGGAACCAGGACTATATTTTTGGCGTCAGATTAGCAAATGAGGCACCAATGTGACTTAAACTGACAAATCAGATGAATGAGAATTGCATTATGGGCTACTATACGAATACTACAGGAAATTTGATAAATTCCTTTCTTGTACTATCGGTGAATACAATTGTCAGGTGGATTCCCTGGCCAACACACGTGATCACGAGTATGTTATTATCATTTTACTAACAGCGTGACAGTTTGCTTGATAAGGCGTGCTAAAATTTTGTGTGCCGATTATCACTTCATTCATCGATTGGATGTTTGATTTCAATGGAATCAATAATACTTTGCATATGAAACACAGAACACAGCAATACCACTGACAATACTGACCAATCGCGTTGAATAAACAACAATTACATGTGAACGGACGAAGCAAGTTTTACTCCCTATAATGGTGATATTGATAGAGCTACGTACATATATAGTACAACAGAAACAGAGTAGCCTTAATTACTAATTCCATTCTTTAAATTTTCTTATACATAATTAAAAACCCATCTGGTCAAATCACAACAAATATAATAGAAGCTTTTATGAGGACGGAAAACGGGCTTTGACTGACCACGTGTTGCTGCTGACTACGAATACTGTACTGGGAAACAATCATTCAATGCGATTGGCCAGTATTATCAGGGTATTGTTGTATTCCGAGTTTCATATGCAAATTAGTATTGATTTCATCGATCCAATCGAGGAGTAAAATTTTAGCACGCCCTATCTAGCAAATTGTCACGCTGTTTGTAAAACGATATTATGTAAAAAATGTTTTGTCCATTTAAATGCATACGAGAAGCTGCTTGTTTTCCTTACCCTTTACGTGCTGATGTTCTGAACTTGACACTAACTACGTATACATTCTGTTAAACATATTTTTCTCTAGTTAACAACAAATTAAAAACGCCTGTGATATTTTTCATACTTTCTATAATATTTGCATTTTGTTCGTAATAACAATTTTTTCTATTTTGCACTCCATTGACATGATCATAGATTGACCTGAACCACGTGTTCGAAGTAACATGTAAACATGTATTTGGCGTAAACGTATTCAATCAACAACTGGTCAGTTGCTCGTGGTAAGATCCTCTGTGCACATTAATAGCAATAGCCATATAAAGCAAACAAAGGTTTGTCATTGTAGATGAAATTACAAATTTTTTTACCAGCGTATCGGTCGCTAGTGAGATGAAATTTTTGCAGTAAACTATGATACCATATATTAATTGTTAAATACCCCCCCCCCCCCCCTTAAGCCACCCATTTCTTTTGAAAATCATGAAAGTCTTTCAGAAAGGTGCGGAAACACATTTTTCACAGGACATTTTCTCAGAAGAAACAGACTATAGCAAATTCCTGTTTACTGCCAATTTTATTTATAAAACCGGTTCTACCCTATAACCTTTGAATAGGTAAACCTAAACCACGTGTCTTGAATTTAAATCACAATAACATTAGTAGGGGTGTGTTTATAAACAAAGCACTGATAGCGATGAACTTGTAAACATGACGTCATTTTTGGTAAAAATGACGTAATTCATGTGCTGTCAGTGTGAGAGGCAGATTGAGGAATTTTTTAACAATAAAAAAAATGCGTTTTATTATTAAACCGAATATTATTTAAAAGTTTTAGATAGTGGATTAATATAAATGTATATCCTTTGTTTAGTGCGATCATTCATTAACTATCAAGAGAATGTATTTTATTAATTATGTCGTGTTTTTATGTACAGGTTACGTACATTTTACAATGAGATGCCTCATAAAATCGTACTTTCGGAAGGGCATACACTTAATAGATCTAAACCATTTTTTGAATATAGATAAAGGATATTTTTCTTAACTTGAAAAGTGCTGCTGCTTTCTTTAAATCGAGGGCTTGATTTTATAAATACACAAATATTTGGTAAAAGTCAAACATATTTCGACATTGGTTTATTTACCTGAAAAGTTCTTTCAAAAGACACCAAGGTCAATGACCTTGTGACCTTGACTGTGACCTACAAGCTAAAAATAGCTTTTCGAACTTTTCCCACAACTTTCGAACCATAAGAGGTAGAAACTTCATATTTGGTATGCATGTTTCACTAAATAAACTCATACAAATGACACCATGGTCAATGACCTTGTTACCTTGACTGTGAACTTTATGATAAAAATAACTTTTTTCCCGAACTTTTAACATAACTTTTGAACGATAGGAGATACATACTACATTTTTCGTATCATTCATACTCCACTGATTAAGTTCTTTCAAATGAAACCAAGGTCATTGATCCTGTGACCTTGACTGTAAACTATATGCTAAAAATAGCTTTTTCGAACTTTCACCATAACTTATGAACCATAGGAGATGGAGACTTCATATTTGGTATGTATACTCCACTAATATAGTTCTTTCAAATGACATTAGGATCAATGACCTTGTGACCTTGACTGTGACCTATATGCTAAAAATAGTTTTTTTTAAAACTTTGTTGCCGCCGGGCAAATAGTGTTTCACAAACACATCGTGTTTCAAAATGTTACTCCTTCTACAGTTTTGGTTTGATTTCAATATAGCTGCTGAACTGTAGCTGTCCGAAAAAATATATATTGACAGACCGTAGAGCTACAATGCCACCTATTGAAAAAAAACTATGTTTATTGCGCACAAAAAGTGTGCCGTTTCTCGATTTATTTCTCCATGTTTTTAAAACTGTCATCTCAAAATAATACTAATCGTGTGTTCCTAACATATTCTTTCACTGTTTACGCAACAAAACATTACTTACTTTTCAATCAGAACAACTTTCTTGACCTAGCTTCTAGGCTGTTGAAAACAATGAAAACAGATACTTCTAGTCCGTTTTAGCTTAATTATGGTTACAAGAAACTTGAAAATTAAAAAAAAGCAAAACAGGAGATAAACAGGACTGACAGACGGGAATATTATGTTTATGTCACTGTCGGATCACGAGTGTGAATTTTAAAAAAAATCGCTGATCATGCTGTCGTTTTCTCGACTTTCCATATCAGCTCATCAATTGGTATCGTTGTGATAGGGAAAAGAAACGTACCTCAGACTCTTGCCTTATCAGGATCAAATTCATATATTTACATCCTACAGATCCCATATTCTCCCTAAATCTTTGAACGAACCAGAGCAAATCGAGGATCGACGTCGTCGGTCTGCAACTTTCGCTATGAGCATTGTCGTTAGTGCCAACATGGCCATTGTCAAGGACGAATTATTCTGGAGAATATGCGTATTTACGATATTTATTGACTTAAACAACATGCAATGAATTTTTATGTTTATTTATTGACTGTTTTGACAATCTAAGTTGGATTTTATCGATATTCATCTTGCATACGTTTCTTTGCGGCATAAAGTATTCCTACGCCGAACAAAATAGCGGATTGTATGGCGGCCTCAAAGAGAAATAATTTTGATAATTTTAAAAATTCGTAATTGGAATTATAAAAATTAAACGATCTTTTTTTTTCAGAATTTCGCAGTTTTATTCAGTTTGTGAGTAAAAAGGCAGAGTTTACACATCGATAAATTTTGAAAAAAAGAACGTTTAATCCTATAATAATAGGATATTGTCTGAGTTGAGTTTTTTTCTATTAAGATCACAAACAATTGAGTAGAAGTATGAAAGAAACATATGAGATTCGATGTACATAAACGTTCTTACTTCTGAGAAATCTTAAAACCAGAAGTCTCTGGTGAGACTACAGATCTACTAGTCTGTACATGTAACAAAGGAAAAGTAGCACTTGGATTTAAAACTTTGCAACAGGCAGCAATTAATAGAAGTATGTATCTTAGTGTAGTCAACTTGTGTGCCAACTTATATTGAAATCAGACCAAAACTGTAGGAGGAGTAGCATTTTAAGGAATTTTACAAAATTTCTATATTTAGTAACCATGCCAACATCGTTCTTCCAGGCACATAGCAACAGGGGGGCCAGGGCCAGGTTGTGTTTGGCCCCCCACTTTTTTTCCCAACATTACCTTTACTATTGAAAATGTCCATTGAAAGGTTGGTTGACCTCCCCACTTCTTACCAAAGTATAGTGATATCAAGAAAATGTATTGTATGCCAAAAAATTGGAAGTGAAAGGAAGTTGGCCTCGAAAAAAAGTTGCCCCCCTCCCCCTACGAAATAGGATTTTCGAGGTTGGGCAATTTTTCCCTTTTTCCTTTTTTTGGCTTGTCAACTTTTTATTATTATTATTTATTATTATACAAAATTTATAGAGCGCCTTATATAATAAACACAATTACTCTAAAGCGCTGTACAACATACAGTTATTTCGTGACATTGTACTTGGACAACAACAGAAACAAACTTGATCAGATTAACCCTGTAAAAGGTTAAGGATGTCTAAAAATAGTCAATAAAACAAGACATTATTTGTTTTGGCGTGCTTGTCATGGCCATTTAATAAAATATCAGATATAATACAATGTATGCGCCGATGATGATTATATGGCAGCATAGGTAAATGCATATAGATAATCATAAGCATGAGAAATACCATCTTGATCCAAGGAGCCTGGAAAAAACAGTACCCCCCCGGAGACAGCATTCTTTGCAAAATTATGCCAAATGGGTCAAGGGACCAAGTCCCATCCGCCACAAACTCAAATGGGGGCGGCAATTTTGCAACCCAAAGTAACAATAAAAGTACAAATTGTGCACAAGTTAAGTACAAATTGCACCAAAATTATGCCAAATCGGATAAAGTCACATAAAGCACAAATTGTGCACCAAATTAGGTACAAATTGCACCAAATAACTAAATTAGTGAAGAGGCACAAATTGCGCCCTACATTTAAATTTTGATATGAAAACAAATTGCATTGAAAATGACAAAGGTGCAACTCGCACACAATTGGCTCATGACAAGCATCAAGGAAATGTTGTCGAAACAAAATTACAACCAATGAAATGATCCAAAGCATTTCTCAAAGTATTGATAAAAATACTGTTTCCCAAATCTGACAAATGAACTCCATCTTTTCTGAATAAATCCTTGCATTGAGCTTTAATATCTGGATAACTGACTGATGCACCCCGACCCTGAAACTTATTTAGCACAAATGTAGCACAAGCACTATTAATTCTACGTCTACACTTTTGTCCTTCTGTATTTGCAAGGCAATTAATCCAATTATTTCGAGGCAAAATACGTGACCAAATAATAAAAGTTTGTGGAAGTAAATTAGCAATATTTGCCAAAGTTGTCTTGTAATATTTTTGAAGACCCCTTAATGGATTGTGAGCCTGACCAATATTGTTGCCCCCACAATGTATAATAATAATCTTTGTTGGCTTGTTACGAGCTAACAAAAATTCAATTGTGGGATATAATTGCTCCCAGACCATACCCCGAATTCCATGCCACAAGATGTTGGAAGACTCCTGCCCAAGATTCTCTTGATTTGAATTCTTCGCATATATGTGAGCCCAATGAATAATTGATGAGCCTATGATCCAAATGGAATCTAAATATAAAATTTAAAATTGATGAGCAAATTAAACACTATTTTTTTTAACAGTAACTTTGTTTCATCTCATAATACATGTATTTGAACAGAATGTAAATTTACAACGACCATGGTCTTATGTAAGATTTGTAAGCTGCTGACTGCCACCTTCCCATCTGCTTAATATGATCCTCTGAAAACCCTTTTGTATACAAGTGGGTTGCATCCCCAATGCGAAATGAGTGTGTCTTAAATTGAGTTGACTGAATATTCAAAAACTGCAAGGCTTTGTGTAACATGGATGAAAACTGGTATTCGGTTAAGGATTTGGAATTAAAATGTGAAAAGTAGGACACCCTTTTCACATTGGTACTTAATGCAGCAAACGTCTGCATGCAAAGATTGAAACAATATTATTGTATCATTTGATTTTTTCACATGCACAAATGCCCCCACACAATTTGATCAGTCTTAGATGTTTTGATAAAGACTTCAATGGTATCACTAGATACAGTAATATGCTTGACACCCAAAGCCACCACTTCACTCAACCTTAGTAATGCTAAGAAAACCAATGCAAAAGCAGACTGAAATAAAGCTGCTTCAAAATCAGAAAAACACAAATGTGGCAAAACACTGACAATGCTATTCAACATAGGTAATGTTATTGGTTTTCTTATATCCTAAGATACATTACATCTCTTGTAACCAGCCAATAACTTCTTAATAATAAATGAATCCACTGGATTCTGCCAACCATGTAAGTTAATGACAAAACTGATTCCTGATAAATAGCATTTGACAGGAGAAAAAGCCATATTACTCTCTGACAGATATACTATAAAAGAACAAGGTACACTTTTAGTGAAAAGTTCGCCCGATTATTTCCCCAAAATTAAATATGCATATTTAATTCTCTCTTTTATGTTTTTTATTGAAGTAACCCTCAGAGACACCAAATCATATTACAAAACAAGAAAACATGTGCGCATGCGCACTACGCACTGTCAAACAGATGTTGTATTTGGCTATTTTTGCCATTATTTGCACATTTTAGCACCAGAAAAAGTCAAAATTCAATGCCTCCACAGTGATCGCCCACGATTAAATTTTGACAGAATGAATATCAGATGAAAGTTTATATTCAGTCTTAATTTCATCGTGGGCGAGGGCTGTGGACATAGTTTAATCTTAAAAAATAACTTGATCAGTTTTTAATCGTAACGGTTGCTATGCTGATAGTGTACGTTATTTAGTTTGAGTTATAATCTCAATACGATGTATTCAAGTTATTTGAAAGCAAAAAATCATTTAAGTGTTCAGTAAAGCTTCTAACAGTAATTTTGTAATTCTTTTTCCTTTTTTTATATTTATAAATTATCCGGAATATTTTTATCTCGCCGTTTTTGTGACGTCATTTTCGTTTCTATGGGTGAGTGTAAACAATACCTGTACCAAGATTCTGGTTTACAAACATCATGACTTGACAGGTGAGAAAAAAAATTGTTTGAAAATTTTAATATGTTCCGTACTGTATGAAGGATCATGCATTAATGTGATAAGCTAATTTATTCCGACGATGTTTTTTTATTATAATTATGTAAAAAGTCTGTATGTTCAGTTTGGTATCTCGTATGTCATCATACGCCGAATAACTAAGCAAAGGATAAAGGGGGGAAGAAATATAAGAACGGAATCATAGAAATGTAGATTATTAGCCTATTTAAATCATTACATCAAGAAATGTATGTGTTCGTAAAATATATAGGCCTATAAGGGCTTGTCAAATGTCAACATCGTCTGCAAGCTTTATTGGCTAATGGCTAATATTAGAATGACTAAGGGCTTTGGTGCATTGCGTTATGTTTAATCCTTGCACAGCATAATGCTCTTTAAAAATATGACATAATATATGAAAAGAACTTTTGTGTTTTGTCTTAATTTGTAATGTTTTTTTTTTTTAAGTTTCTTTTTCCGGAAAGTTATATACTGTACACTTTCTTCTACTCATGAATATATGCGACTGATTGGCCTTGATCGATTATAGTCAGAGCTTGCAGTCTTACCTACTGGTAGTACGTGTTCGCGTCCCTCGTACAGTACATTTTTTTTATTTTTTAAATAACCACATTTTATTAAATATATTTATGATATATATATATTATTTCAAATACATGATCGTGAGTATATTTTCTTTTTAGGATGGACAGGAGGTATTTTACTTGCGTATTGTGTGGAGGGAGACCTCTTTCACATGAGCGCCGTCCCGTTCAGTCTGGGCAAATAAACATCCTGTCAAAAAACTTTGCAGTTGATGCAACTGTATCAGACATTTTGTGCAATAAGTGCCGCCACAAATGTCGTAACATATCTAGAAAAAGGGAGGTGTCACGGTGCACAATTTCTGATAAAGATGAAGCTAATGATCCATCTTTTACATCACCAAAGCGCACTAAATTAACAGTCATGTCAAGTCCTCCATCTGTGTCATTACCATTCTTATCTTCCACCAAAAGTCATGGCTACTGTTTTGTGTGTAAAAAGCCGGGACCAAAACTTATTTCTATTTCAAATCATGCTCGTTTACATGTACTAATCGTAGGAGAAATAATAATTCCTTCAGGGGCAAGGTGCTGTGCAAGTCACATGATAGACGGTAAGCTTTCGGAGAAAGATATAGAAAAAATTAAGACCAGTGAGGGTGTGTTGCTGAATAGGACCTCAGTGTATAACATTATTCAGGACTTACGGGAAATAGCTTCCCGCAATACCAGGCTAGATTTTGATGATGAGGGCAGCATGGATGACGATGACTACAAGATTCTTACTGGACTTACTCGTGGGGAATTTCAAGATGTTGTGTCAACGGTGACCAGTATCAACTCAACGAAAGTAAGAAGTAAGAGGACATGTATTGCTATCATGCTGGTGAAACTGCGTACAGCGATGTCAAACAAA
This sequence comes from Saccostrea cuccullata, assembly GCF_032062105.1. Taxonomy (NCBI): domain Eukaryota; kingdom Metazoa; phylum Mollusca; class Bivalvia; order Ostreida; family Ostreidae; genus Saccostrea; species Saccostrea cuccullata. The sequence continues at coordinate 1,103,705 of NW_026929887.1, forward strand.
ATGCTGAGCGTTTTATTCAACATGACAAAGCATCAGGTTTGTATATTATTTTATATCGTTTTATGCAATGATCAGGATCTTATTTATAGATAATGAAATATATGTATATGTTATAAAATATACTAGTATATATTACAAATCTGTAAAATATTTTGCAAAAAGGTTTAGACATTTTTAAAATTATTTCTATACAGATAAGACGAGCTGTTAAATCAGGGAGAAAAGCACTGATGACAGATTTTGTACCCCAAAATCTGGGTTTTCAACACATCACGCGGGAGGCAGTGATTGAGAATCATACGCGCCAACTAGCTAGGGATCTTTTCAATGGCAGTGCTACCACAGATCCGGCAATTCTAGTGCTAGATGGAACTTATGTGTATATTCAAAAAAGTTCTAACTTTGCATTTGCCAGAAGGTCTTATAGCATCTACAAACACAGACCCCTCGTTAAACCCATGATGGTTGTAACTACCACGGGTTACATAATCTCCGTCCTTGGACCCTACCTAGCTGATGCCAAAAACAATGATGCTAGCATTCTGAGACATATGATCCTACACAACACTGAAGAAATGAAATCCTGGTTAAAAGAGGACGACGTGTTTGTTGTGGACAGGGGTTTCAGGGATGTTGGAGATGTGTTGGGTGATCTCGGTATCCAAATGGAAATGCCGTCCTTCATGCAGAGTGGAGAAAAACAACTGACAACCCATGATTCAAATATTTCTAGAGTGGTCACAAAGGTAAATAATTCATGTATTAATTGTTGCAGCTCCCTTAAAAAGACTTGTCAAAAAGAAAGAACTGATATTTTATAAGATGAAATTGATGTAAGATATTGTTATTATATAGTGGCTGCAACGTAATTGTTGACAAACCAATCATGTAGAATCGTTCGTGTATCGTGCGTGATCGTTCGTGTAAATTGTCAACAATAACGTTGCAGCCACTGTATCTCTACTGACATTTCACGTTAAGACCGCGGAACATTAACTGGCAAAATTGGAAATATACAGCTTACGTCATTTCTATCTGTTACAATCAAAACATTCAGTGATAGACAACGAAATGGGCGGGTACAATTCGACGCGGACGTTTGGGAAACATCGGATTAAAATAACAGATCGAAATTCATTTTCAATCCACCTGAGCTGTTTTCAAAGCAAAGAGTGCATGAATGTATGATCCAAAAATCAACTATATTTCAACTCCCAAAAACATATTGTTTGAAGTTCACATTAATATGAGTTTTAGCTGATAATTTTAAGAACGCGAAATATCATACAAGACAAAGATTATTTTTCAGGAGATATTAGATTGATTTTAGAAGCCCCCCCTTCTTAAATCAGTCTAATATCTCCTGAATGTAAAAATTGTAGAGTCAGGTCATGGCTTAACATGACAATATATTTTATTTCTAGGATTATAAGAGTGCACGAGTTTTATACTTATTCTCACTAAAAACTGTTAGACAACATTATTTAAAAATCGTTCAACCCCTCCCCCCCAACACAAAGATATACATACACAAATTTAACAAACAGAAATGAAATATTTCTCCCTTAAATATTTATTCATTTAAAACACTGGACAACTTGAAATTATTTGTCTTCTGGGTCAATCTGTAATAATGTGCCTTCTAGCGTAGCTGAGGTGGATTGAAAATGAATTTCGATCTGCA